>NW_007255621.1:805659-835271 GCF_000164805.1 Carlito syrichta
GTTGGCGCTCCGCGACGGGGGGTGGGGAGCGCCCGTGGCACCCGAGGGCCGAGGGAGGAACGGGAACATCGTGCGGTCCGCGGCCCCGAGAGAGCCGGGGACGCCCCACCCCGCTCTCCTGCCCCCGGGCCGGATCCGAGGCGCCCAGTGCCGGGGCAGGAGGAGCGGCTCGGCCGGGGTGGGTTGTGAGCGCGCCCGTGCACCGCGCTGTGCGCCCCCCGTCCCCCCGTCGGCTTTCCCACCGGCTTTAAGAAGGCTGGAGCAGACACCCGCTAGCCGCGCGGTGGGGCCGCGGGTTCGGATTCCATTTCAGGAGCGAAGAGGCAAATCTGGCACTTTGAGTAACCCCTGGGCGAAGGTACGTAGCCTGGTGCGAGTCTTGACCGACCCCGGGGAGTCTACACTCGCGGAGCGGCGGCCGCTGGACCGCCCCGGGTCTCTCTGTGGAAGGCTTCCCCAGCACAACCTGCTGACAGCGGGGTTAATTTCTACGTGTCTGTACCCGGCGGGGGCTGGGGACAGTGGGCACCAGCAGCAGAAGCCCCTCGTCTCCTTAGCGGAGTGCGTGTTGGAACTGGGATCCTGTCCCGTGCATGCTCGTGCGTGTGTGCGACTCTCCTCGCCTGCAGGGTGGAAGCGGGAGAGGACGCAGGGGTTGGGGAAGTGCATCCATATGGACAGATTTCTAGAATGCAAACCTTGGTTCGTCTGCAAGTGTCGTTTGAACCCGTCCAAATGCTGTAGGGATACGTCCCCTAGATCTCTGCCGTGTCCGCGTTTGCGACGGACGGCGCTTGTGAGGAGGAAAATTAATCATCAGACTGATTGTGCTGTTAAGGTCACTGGCCGTTTCACAATATGCTTCGCCCAGACCTTACCTTTCTCTCTTGCCCTCTGAGTTGCAAGACGGATAACCTAGCCCGCCCCTCATTTGGCCTTCTTTGTTGGCTACTACTTGAACAATCACCTTTTCAAAACGGGTTTAACGATTATGTCGCCCAGATAATTTTATAATGTGAGATCGTTATATTGCATGAACCATTCATCGGTCTTTCCCGTGCTTGAAACAATGCCCGTGTATTTACTTAAGAGAGAGACCCAATCTAAGAATATGTAGTTCGGCGTGATTGTGGTGGCAGCAAGTTAATTAAAAACCATTAAGGTCTTTCTGTTGCAAATATTGTGAGATGGACGCCGTGTTGAGTGCACCCCCTTGTTATAGGCGCCAATATTGCGAAGTATACATGTGCATGGGACGTGTCTCCACCTCTTCAGGATGCATTCCAACGTGCCACAGAATTGTGGTTTACATCATAGCTTCTACTGCTGAATAACCTATCTTTAGATTTTGTTTACATGGTTTGTCTCAATTAGCCTAATACATAATTAGCTGTTGGAAGGCTAGAATGCATGTTATTCTTAAGTGGTTTCCATATGGAAATATAACTTTCGCTTCAATTCCTAATTTAAAAATAATTAGAATGCAAATTTGCTTTAGACTGTTTCTGTAGGATGGAGGGGCTCATGAGATGGAATTTATGATGAGAATAGTGTTGAAATACTGTTTTTAAAGTAATGATGGGTGATTATTAAAATGGACTTGGTTGAAAAGGAAAATGAGATGAAAAGTAGACTTTGAAAATCTTTGTAAGTTTTCGGCATAGAAAATTATAAGGAAAAAGTGTAATTTGGGAAAAGGAGCAAACACGGACTTGGTCAAGATGTAGAAAAAGAACAAGTGTTATAATAAGAGTAGCTCTGTACTGAACCTACGTTTAAACTGATTTAGGAAACTTTCTATCAAAGTTTAGAGAAATTTATGAATATTCATTACCCTATTTTTATTCTGGGGTGGGGGGAAGTAAAATATCACTTCAAAAGTATTATTTATTTCTGAAGAGTATTTAAGCATGCCTAAAATTTCTTTAGAGTGTCCCTTCTCATCTTTTTCCTTATGAAGACAAGAGATGTACTTGCTTACACGGAGAAAATTCGCTATTTTAACCTAAAGTGTGCAAAAACATGAACTTCTTTTAATGAAATTTTGGCCTTTAATTGCAGGCAACCTGTTGAAAGTGAGCATGGAAAAACTGTGAAATTGTCAGAAATAGAATTTCTTGGATCCACACTTGATAAATCGGACAGTCAGAAAGCTAAATGACGTGATTAAAAGCAAAATCGCCTTATGTATTTGTAAATTGTAAAGTAATAATTTTTTTTCAAATTTTTACCTAAAATGTCCTGTCATCTTTAAAGCCAACATGTTGTTCTAGCCTAATAACATTGTTAATGTTGGCAGAATTCGTTGCTTACTCCTGAATGGCCTGGACATTTCCAGTGCAACTTTTAAGAAACTGGGTCTTGTTTGCAGTGCTGGGAAGTTTACATCGAGCACAGCTGTGATGTAGTGGCACTTCAGATAGGAGATGAATGAGTGTGAATCATATGAAGATGGAGACTGATCCAGATGCAGAGAGACGCGCCTGTCCTTCACTTATGGAACCTGAATTTATATATTATGACCAATAGCATTACCCACACAGTGTGATTTGAAAGGATCAGTGAGTAGAAGTGTTCTTTTATCCAGTATGTTTGTGAATTTAAAACACATTGTCCTTATGGAAAACTCTTTTAAAAGTTATATGTGGGTCCAATAAAAAATTAATCCAACCCCTCTACCACGTTTATTTTTAGAACTTAAACAGCATAATAAAATATGACTTATGCTTAATTAGTCAATACAGTGTTTTCCTAGATATGATATTGGAGAAGACTCCACCAGACTTTTCTCCTATAAGGTTCCCCTTTAGTCCAGTGGAAGAAGCCTGGTCCTGGTTATTAGCCCTATAGAACTTTGAAATAGAATTTCAGCCGCAGTGAAAAGTTTTGATTTTATGAAGAGATAATCTAATGAATTTGACAGGAGGCAAAGTCAGTCAAATGAGAAGTTAATTTCTGGTGTCTGACAGGCGTGATCTTCTCCATTAAGGAGGAGGCCCTTGTTCAGATCAAATTCAAAGCACTCTTTACTGAAATTTTATCGCTGCGTTGCTCCCTCCACCAGCTCTCCAGGGAGAGAGGGTGCTGGTATAAGAGTCTCCCTGTTCAGTCATGAACCCAGCACCGGGTGGGCTCTGTTAGACTACTACATTCCCTAATAGTTTTCATCCTGGGGAGTATAGATCTTATTAGTGTTGTCTTCAAACTGAGAAATAAAAAATAAATTTGATTAAGTGAAGCAGTTGAAAATATTAAACTACAGCGTGGCTTGTAGGAAAACTGTCTGACCTCCTCAGCGTTTCATTCTGCAGTATAGACATGGAGATAATAGTAGTTGTCCTGTCCACATTGTGGAGTGTTTTGGGGGATCCAATGCATGTGAACGTATGTTTTGAAGAAACTCTAAAGCACTATGACATGCAGTGCATGGTTGGGACCCACAGTCCCCTGGATACTCCTCAATGAGAGCACGGAGCACTGGTATGTAGTAGCCCTCTGGCTCTGTTTTTGGCTGCTGTGTGTTTCTTTTTGTACAGAAGTTTTGGCAGCTTGCAAATTCCCCAGCCACTGCTAGACTCTCCCCTTCAAGCTGGTAACTTGCATTCTCCCACCTGTTGGAACTTCCTGCTCGTACTCTGTTGAAGGCCAAGAACGCTGGCTGGCGGGCATCTTCTCAGATATCCTCAGCTGGGGCTGTGGCTGTGGCTGCAGCTTGCCACGTTGATACAGACTCCAGGGTCCACTAGTGATGACAAGAAGTCAACAGAAGGACTACTCTGAATCCCTGCCATCTCCTCACCAATTGTGCCAGCTTATCCTGAAGCCAACAGGAATATCAGCACTTTAAGAAAAATAATGATGGCTGGCAGATGCAGTGTGGGCTTGAGTCCTTGCCTGCCTTCTCAGCCTCGCTCTGCATGAGATTCAGGGGTCCAGGCTTTCTGAAACATCAACGAGTGCAAAATACAGAAGAAGGGATTCTACCCTAATCTTAATGAACTCTAGTAATTCCCACATGCCACCCCCAGCCTCAGTTTCTCTGACTCCTGTCATATTTGTCAAGTCATAGGACTAGGCTTTTATTATGTTTTCAAAATTCATTTTCCCTCCTGGATTTAATGTCTTTTCTGGAAAGATCTTGACAGTCAGTCTTGCCCTTGCCAAGAACTTGTCTCCAAAGCAAGACCCCATTCTTTCTATTCCATTTCCGATTCAACCCCAATGTGGACCTAAGGCACAACCTCCCTCCTGACAGTCCATCACTTCTGCATAGAGACTTGTACTGCCAAGTTCCACTTGACAAATAAATTCTCCTTGTCTGTCATTGTTGGCAGGATCAAATCTCAGTTTTCCACGCTCCTCTTGGCCATTGTAATTTGAGTTGCTGACTATCCACCACAGAATTAATCCTTCATTAGGTCATTTGTTCTAGCCCAGCCCTAGCCTATTTCCTGTCCCCAGTGTTCCCCTGACATCTGGCAAATCAGCTGAGCCATGACATAGTCTACCTTCTTTAACCTCTATCATAAAAAGTTGTGCTAATATAGACATTCTGGCTCAGGCAATATATCCTTCAACTGCTGCTGTTCAGATAAAATTCAGGTGAGTTTAAACCAAGGTAAAATATTTTCAGTTCTTTTTTTTCTTCTTCAGAGAGTGTCCCCAAGGGAGGTGTTCTGATGTTTTTCTACTGAAGACTTCTAATTTATCACAGGTAGCTTAGGCCACGGAATTCAATTCATATGAATATATCCTGTCACTAAGCAATAGGAAAAGAGATCTGCTGACAGCCTCTGTCTACATTTTTAAACTTGTCACTCTGGAGTGCATTTTTCCCCCACTAGAATTGCCCATCAGACTGGAAATTATTCTGGTTATTGCTAACACTACAGGCTAGTTCTTGCCCACAGTCATGTGAAGTTCCATCAAGCCAGCTCTCACTGTCATTGGACCCCAATCTGGTGACATTTTGCAGACTCATCATCCATATAGAATTTGGCTGGGAGTGGTGGCACACACCTGTAGTCCCAGCTACTCAGGAGGCTGAGGCCGGGGGATCATTTGAGGACTAGAGTTCAAAGCTGGAGTGTGCCATGATTGCACCTGTGAATAGCTGCTGCTCTCTAACCTGAGCAATATAACAAGACCCATCTCTTGAAATACACAAGTAAATAAATAGAATCCATAAAAATTCTAGTATTGTTGGGATCTTAGTTTCAAATGAACAACATTGTTGATGGTTACATTTAATGTATATGGATATTCATTTAAAAGTGTTATCGAACACAGCCATTTGTATGCTTTTCAATTTTCTTAGTACAAAATAGTCTAAAAGCACCATTTCTGTTATGTGGAGGTCCTTCAAACCATCTGCATTTAAAATAAGCTCTCGACTGGATTAAAAAATGTGGTACGTATATACAATGAAATACTACGCAGTCATAAAAAAGAACAAAATCATGAATTTCACAGCAACCTTGATGGAACTAGAGTCTATAATACTGAGTGACCTCTCATAGAAACAAAGATCTGAGTATCACATGTTCTCACTCATATAGTGGACCTTGAACATCCAATGTAATACTAGAAGAAAATGACTGACAGTGGTGGGAAACTATGGGAGGGAGGAGGGAGATGGGATTAACGGTAGTAAATATCTGTCTGGGGGTGGGGAGACATCTCTTATCAACAAGGGTGCCTGAATGAAGCATATTTGTATACCTAACCCTTAACTGTGCCCCACAATATCATAATAAAAAATATTGATTATAAAAAAAATAAGCTCTCATCGATGAAATAGTCATGATGATCTTCCTGTCTTTTTGCTGGTGATTCCTCACCTGCACAACACGTGCCACATGCAGTGTCCTATGTGAAGGGAGTTGGAGGAAACCGTAATGGTCATGACGTTTCTCTATATAGACTCCTCCTTTCTCCTCTCCACCCGCATCCAGATCCTTCCCATCATGCTAGGGCCAGCCAGAATGTTCCAGCTTTCCTTGAGTGCAGCTATCACTCTGCTTTCCCTTCAGTAAATTATTTAAAAACCCCTGATTCATCTGAATATGAAAACCTATCTGATTAAACAACTGCAAGTCATGTCTCTCTCTCTGAATCTTGGTGGTACTTACTCTTCTTGATATTGAGTTTGACACTCAAATCCACTACCATCGTAGATAGTATTTATTTTGATTTCGTCCGAAGAAGTTAACGTCTTGAGAGAATAAGTAAATTTTAACAAATAACTATTTGAGTAGAATAAATAAATCAATTAGTCACTCTATCTCATCCATTTGTTATCTATCATCTATCTATTATCTATCTCTTTAATCTGTGTTTCTCACATGTGCACATATGTGTATATCTCTATCTTACTCTTTCACATCAGTGTTATAGAATGTGCTAGGCACCATAGACAGTCTGTTTTGGATACATAGAAAGGGTGAGTCAAGGACTCTCCTTTATGGGAGTGTATGATTAACGTGAGGTGAGAATGAGTTGGAAGAGCGGTGTAGGTTAGAGTTGTATTAGTTTCTTGGAGTTTAAAAAAACAGAAGCTTATTCTCTCATAATTATGGAGGTTAAATGTCTGAAATCAAGGTGTTGGCAGAACTGCCCTCCATCCAAAGACTATAGAGGAGAATCCTTTCTTGTTACCTCCAACTTCTGGTAACTATCTGCATCTTTTGATTTGTGACCATATTACTCCAGTCTCTGCCTCTGTGGTTGCATTGCCTCTTACTCTTCTTTCTCTTTTCCCCTCTCTGTGTGTCTGTCTTATGAGAATACATGTGAAGGGCATACCTCATCAACAAGGGTAATCGCATAATCAGCATTTGTATACCTAACCCTGAATTGTACCCCACACCTTTATAAAACAACAACAGCAACAAAGAATACCTGTGATTGTATTTAGGGTCCACCCAGAAAATTCAGGATAAGTGGGTCCTCTCAAAAGCCTTAATGTTACCACTTATTTTGTTGTCTAATCACAGATTCCAGGAATTAGAATGCGGGCATATCTTTTGAGGGTGCTACCATCTAGACCATTACAGATGTCATCAGTCAACAGCATTCTAATATGTGATCTTTTATAGGTGTTCTTCAAACTGCGTGGTTCTGTATGCTTTGAGAAATTGATGCTCACAAGATGGCTTTCATCTCTCAGAAAGCAGAGAGAGGCAGATTCTCCTTATATTAAGCCAGAAATCTTATTCTTGCTCACTGTGCTTGTTTGCCTGCCTATTAATTCTGAGGATTGTGGTGAGAACACTTCTGGTGTTTCTTCCTAAGAAAGCCTTTAAGGTTTAACCGTTTAAAGCAAATTCAACCTGGTCCTGTGTGCTACTTCTAAATTTTCACGTTTTGTTAACCTTTATGTTTACATTCATTGAACAGTTTTTGCATCCACTTAATCTTACTGCTCTCAGACTTTAAACTTTTGACTTCCTTCTGTCATTTTCATCAGGTTCATAGCAACCACTTTTCCACAAATCACCTGTAATCTCTTAGTTCCAAAGAAGTGAGTGGACTTCCATGGCTACCCCTTTTAATCTGTAAGCAACATTCTTAATCTCCCTTAATTTTTAGAACATTATACCTCCCTGGTATTCCTCCCCTTTGGTTCTTTTCTCTCATTCCAGCTTTCCCATTCCCATCTTCTCCCTAGGGTAGAGCTTTCTAGCAGTTTTTCCATGGTTGGCTCCTATGCCCTTTCCCTGCCTCTACTTTTGTAAACTCATCTGTTTTCTTTGTTTAAAATACCCTTTCCGTGTAGGTAAAACTCATCTGCTCCAAGCCTGACTTGGTTCTGCAAGAATCATTTCCATGTGCTTGCTGATAGCTGAGTCTTTACCTTCTTCTGCATCCTGTTTCTCTCCTGGGGTTCCTATTTTCGTGAATAGCATGGCCATCCTACAGCTCACACTTTCTGAATAAATCAGGTTATCTTGATTTATTCTCTTCCCTTGCCTCCCACATTTAGCCAGACACCAAATTCCAATAATTCAACCAAGTAAGAACGATCTCAAACCTCTTGGCTACTTTCTTTTCCTGCTAGCAACATCTTAACCCATTATTTCTCCAACTTTAATTGCATTCAAATCACATAGGGATTATGGTGAAATGCAGGCTCTGACTCATGAGGTCTGGGGTGGGCCTTGAGAGTCTGTATTTCTAATATATTTCCAGGCGATGCAGATGCTGTTCATCTGTGCTTAGACTCTACTGAGAAAAAGGCCTTAAGTAATACCCGTATCCCCTTCTCTTAGTGTTTATGCTTCCAGATGATCTCATTGACTATACTCTTGCCTTCTGAGACATTTTATACAGATTACTCTAATTGAAGACCAAATCTGATCATTTTTATCTTACCCTCAATTATTTGCTTTGACATCCCCTTCCATTACCTATAAGGAAGAAATGTCCTCATCAGCTTCATCCTATTTCATGGTTTGAATTTACAGTTCAAATTCAGTCTCCAGTCTCAAGGTTGCCTTTCACTCTTCCTTTAGTACTTAGTGTTCCAGGTACCCTCTGCTGTATTCTCTTGCTGCTAAGGATGCTCTTTTCTGCCTCGAAGTTTAGCAATTTTTCAAGGACTGCTTGAAATGACACTTCTCCATGTGAATTCATCCTTTAGTACTTTATCAGAGTGTCAGTTTTATCACTAATAACATTCATTCTCGGTTGTGTGTGTGTGCGTGTGCACGTGTACATGTTTCAAACCCCAGCCTTGAAATCCTTGAAGATGCCTTGTTTCATGTCTTTTACTACACTCAAGTACTTAGTACAGAGTCTTCCCCATATATGCTCAATTTACATATCCATGTAAAAATGTGTAAATAGAGTATTTTTGCTGTTTGCTTATAGAAGTGTAATATATATGATATAAAATTCAGACACTACAGAAATATATAATATCAACGTCAAAGTCCAACATGACCCAATGTCCCCAAAGATAACTATGGTTATTTTCTGATTTTTTTCTAGACACATTCTAATATTTACTCTGTACAAAACTGGGATAATAATAAACTTTTGCAACTTGACTTTAAATGTAAATTGACCTCCCTCTTTTTAAGATCAGCAACTTACTCTAAAAGATTGACTGATTTAGCCACATAAAAATCAATCCACTTAAAATGGACTAGCAGTGTGGAAATATGTTTGTTTTGAATTTCTGATCAGTTAAGCATGTCTTAATTCAGCAGTTTCTCTGCTGCTTGGATTGGGCTAGACACTTTGGATTTGTGGAACAAGATACAAATACCATCACAGAAGATCCAAGCTATTCTCATGCTGTCAGGCTGATGTTGGGTGATAGAGAATAATGGAGAAGTAGTGATCATTAATCTTTGATGCCAGATTAAAACCATCATGTTTGATGATATACACTCCCAGACTGCTGAATTTTATGTCAAAATGTAAGCTTTCATATTCTTTAGATCCACAAAGAACAGGTGAGCCATTTTGATTTCTGAATGTGTGTATATTAATATATATAAAGTTATATTAGTTTTTGTTCCATGAATGAATATAAACCTAGAAAAATTTTTGACAAAGATCTAACAAAAATTTTAATATATTTAATAAAATGCAATTTAGGAAAACAGTGCACAAAAATAAAATGTCACATACGGGCTACGTCCTAAAATTCCAATAATTGAGGGCACAATGTAAAGGCATTTGTTGACAAGAAAATTCCTATGGAAGTCAATATCAATCGATATTCCTCTTGGAATTTTTGGAGAAATAACTGTTAATGATGAATGTTTATGACTGGTGCCATGTTTATCCTTTAAAAAAACAGTTATCCAACTCATCTTTGACAATGCCTCCAATAATAACCACTGGGGAGAGAAGAACCTATTCAGTAAATAGTGCTGAGAAAACTGGCTGATTACATGCAGAAGATTGAAACAGGATCCCTACCTATCACCATACACAAAAACTAGCTCTAAATGGATAAAAGAATATTAGAAAATGCAGGAGACTCCCTTATGGAAACTGTAACTGTTTCCTGATCCTTAGTACCCATACCGTAAGAAATATGATAGACAAGTAAGACTTCATCAAACTGACCAGCTTCTGCAAAGCAAAAGAAATCAAGAGAGTAGGGAGACAGCCCACAGAATGGGGGGAGGATTGCCAACTGTATATCTGACAAAAGGCCTAACATCTAGGATCTACACGGAACTCAAACGTGCTGAAAAGAAAAAAACAGCCCCATTAAAAAGTGGGCAAAGGTCATGAATAAACACTTCTCAAAAGAAGATATACAGGTAGCCAACAGATACGTTAAAAAGTGCTCAGCCTCACTAGACATCAGAGAAATGCAAATCAAAACCACAATGAGATGCCACCTAACCCCAGTAAGAATAGCCATCATTAACAAAACAACAACAGATGCTGGAAGGATGCTGAGAAAAACAATGCTTCTACACTGCTGGTGGGAATGCAAACTGGTGCAACCTCTTTGGAAGACAGTGTGATGAGTTCTGAAAGAACTAGAAATTGACCTTCCTTATGACCCAGTAATCCCCCATTTGGGAATATACCCAGAGGAACTCAAGTCATTCTACAAAAAAGATACCTGCACACACGTCTGTTGCGCGGCTTTATTCACAATAGCAAAAACATGGAACCAACCATGCTGCCCATCAAAGCTGGACTGGATTAAAAAAACTGTGATACATATATACAATGGAATATTCTGCAGCCATAAAGAAGGACAAAACGTATAGACTTTGCAGCAATTTGGATGGATTTAGAGTCTATCAAACTCGGTGATCTGTCACAGAAACAAAGAGCAAAGTACCATATGTTCTCATTCATAAGTGGACCTTGAACAATTACCATAATACTATAAGCAAGGAATTGGCAGTAGTGGGAAACTGCCAGGGGAAGGGGGATGGGACTGGCAGTTGAGAGAAAATGTCAGGGGACGGAGGGGCACACCTCATCAACAAGGGTATCTGCATAATGAACATTTGTATCCCTAACCCTAAATTGTACCCCACATCGTTAAAATTAAAAAAAAAAAAAATCAGTTCTCTGATGGGACTCTGGAAGATTATTTTCCTGGGTAGAGAGAGGGCAGGAGTATATTTGAGAAACTTAGAGTTGTCAGCAAAACAGGCTGTGTCTTATGGAGAAGAAACTTAAAAGCAAAATATTAGACAATAAAGGGCTGCAGCTTTGAAACAGAATGAGACTTCTGCATTTGGGTTTAGTGAGATTACATAAAGAATATTTTGACATCTCCTATCAAACCCCTGAGAAATGTGTTCATTGGTGTATTAATATCTCTTCCTTATGGTATCATGTTTTTTTTAGAATTTAGGACCAGTGAAAATTGAGCCTCTTTTGGAATAATGAAAACAATTATATCATAATCACATTAAGCCATCTTTATTTCTGTTTTTGCACTGGCTTCTGGGAAACTCAGACCAAATAATAGCATTCAATTATGATAGCCAGTTTTGCCTGGGGTATATTACTTTCCTCTTTTTTCTAATATTTTTTAACCTTTCAGTTATAAGGACTCTCAGATTCTCTTTAGGAAGAAGGCAGGATATAACATGGAAATATATAGTTTATAATGGTACTTGTGAAAATGTGCCCAGATATTAAGGTAAGAAAAATGAAAGGAAATGAAGTGAATACTTTTAAAGCAGATTAAAAGAGAAAAGAGCAATGTGTTGGGAACACAGTCTCTTTGGAGTCCTGAAAACCCCGGCAACCACTATGGACAAAGGAAGTAATTTATCCACCAACGCTGGGTATCCTGAAGAAAGAACAAGTAATGATGGTGATGATGATGGTGTTGATGACTACTGCTTTAAAAAATTTGTTATTTTCAGACACTACCTCATTGAATTGATAATAATCATCTTTTTTGGTGTATAGCTGGTAATTAAATTTTTTTATATGTACAATGTGATGTTTTGCTATATATACATTATGAAGTGGTTCAGTCAAGCTATTTAACATATTCATCATGTGACATACATACTTTTTTTTTTGCTGTGAGACCATTTTAAATCTGATCTTAGCAGTATTCATTATTATTAACCATAGTCACTGTGCTATACAATAGCTCTCCCTAATTTATTCATCTTGTCTAATTGAAATGTTGTACCCTTTGACCAACATCTTCCCAATCACCACTCCTTCCTCTGAGCCCCAGTAAAAACCATTATACTTTCTGCTTCTATGCATTCTACGTTTTTTAGATTACATATACGAGTGAGAACATGTAATATTTGTTTTTCTATGCCTAGCTTTTTTTCACTTAACATAATGTCTTTCAGGACTATTCATTTTGTGGTAAATGGATAATTTTCTTCTTTTTAAAGACTGAATGGTATCCATTGTGCATATATATATATGTATATGTATATGACATTTTCTTTTCTGTTGATGGACACTTAGTTTGATTCCATATCTTGCTATTGTGAATAGTGCTGCAGTTAACATGGGAATGCAGGTATCTCTCTGACATACTGGTTTCAGTTCCTTTGGATATATACCCAGTGGTGGAGTTGCTAGATAATATGGTAGTTTTATTTTTAATTTTTGAGAAACCTCCATAATATTTTCCATATTGGCTATACTAATTTACATTTCCACCAACAGCGTCCATGGGTTCCCTTTTTCTCCACATCCTTGTCAATACTGGTTTATCTTTCATGTTTTTGATAATAGCTATTCTAACAGATATAAGATGTCATCTCATTGTGGTTTTAAATTGCATTTCCCTGATTATTGGTGATGGTGAGCATTATTTCATTTACCTGTTGGTCATCTGTATGTCTCCTTTTGAGAAATATCTATTCATATATTTTGCCCACATTAAAATCAGATTATTTGGTTTTTTTGCTATTGAGTTGTTTGAGGTCCTCATATAGTTTGTTTATTAATCCTTTGTTGATGGACAATTCACAAATATTTCCTCTCAAACTGTACATTGTTGCTTCACTTTGTTAATTGTTTCCTTTGTTGTGCAGACATGTTTTGGCTTGATATAATCCCTTTGTCTATTTTTGCTTTTGTTGCTGATGCTTTTGAGGTCTTACCCAAAAATTTTTGCCCAGAAATGTCTTGAAGCATTTCCTCAATGTTTGCTTATAGTAGTTTTATAGTTGTCAGCCTTAAGACTATCTTTAATTAATTTTGATTTTTGTATTCATTCTTCTGCATGTGGATATTGTCTTCTCAACAGGATTTATTGAAGAGACTGTCTTCTCTCCATTGTGTGTTTTTGACATCTTTGTTGAAGATCAATTGGCCATAAAACAAGGATTTATTTCTGGACTCTCTATTCTATTTCTCTGGTCTGTGTCTGTTTTTAATGTCAGTACAATGCAGTCACAATCATCTTTAATTAGAGTTTGTTATTATCTTTATACATACCAAAAAAATGTATACACATTTTAAGTATGACATTCACACAAAGATGGCATCAATCAAACGAATGCTAGTGTCACCATGCGTCAGGCAGAACGGTCAAAGAAAATGGTGGACGCAACGGTTGTACAAACACCATGCTACATATTGCTATCATAATTCAATTCATCTTCATAAAGCAATACATAGATAACATCTCCTAAAATGTGTATTATATAGAGAGAGAGATCATGTGTATTACATATATATGGATGGAAACAGAAATAAACTGAGTTAAGGAATTCTCCCAGAACCCAGTTTAGACAGCTAATAATGTCAGGGAAGGTCAATGCATCCAGGTAATGCTAACTTGCTGTTTACCTCATATGTACATGCATCTTTCTCATCTGAAGCAAGGAACCAGCCAAAAGCAAAAAACAAAGCCACCACCACCCAAATGTCAAGACTAAAAGAGAAAATTGGGAAGTAGGTTCTTGGAGGGATTGAAATCTCCACAGTCTTAGGGAGACAAGCTTAGACCTGTTAAACCATGGATGGAACACTGACCAGCATGGATGGCCACAAAGTCAGACCAGACTAAATAAAGAAACTGACACCTGGTGGGAAGGCTGTGCCAGGGGAGGCCGTCTGTGGCCACACTCCAGCTTCATCTGTCACAAAAATCCGGACCCAACAGCACTTTCCTCTTATACCCTCACAACTTCTACCTCCCACTTGCATTTCCCACACTTCCTTCTCTGCAGGATATTTCCTCCAACCGTGATATGTTTGGCTTTAGTTTTCTCAAAACACTTTTCTTTAGTCCTGAAACTTTTCAGGTTATCATTCTGCATTTTGTCTTCTCATACTCCCACAGTTCAGTTCCTTTCCCTCTGACTCTTTTACCTCTTCTGTCTTGTGTGTGTGTGTGTGTGTGTGTGTGTGTGTATGTAGGAGTCCCATGAATATGGACCTTTATCACTCTTTGGAACAGATCACCTGATGTTATGCATTAACACACTTATTGCCAAAGTCAAACTTCACACCATATTGTCATCCAGCTTGATGTCTCCGCAGAATTTCCCTCACTTCCCTGTTTTAGTTCTCCCTCATTCTGTGGCAGTCAAGATGCTGACTTCTTGTGCTGTCCTCAACCCTTGAATTGCTTTTTTTCAGTTTCCATCGGCCGTCCCTCTTTCTTTACTTTAAATATAAAGCCTTTGTAATATTATCAGATTTAGACATTAAAGGGACTTGGGGATGATCTAACTTGGGCCTCTTATATTTGAGGAATTGAGACCCTTAAAGTCACCAAATTAATAAACCTGGATCTTTTGACTCCATGTCTAAGCTTCTGTATATTTGCATGCTGAGTCACTTCCTGAGGATCAGCTGACCACTTTTCTAACTCTACATGTGATGTTGTCAACTGCATTTATGGCCTCCAATATCAGTAGAAACAGATCTCTAATCTCTTACCTCTTCCTGAGTGCCAGCTATCCATTTCTGGACCTCTGTTAGACATTTCTGCAAAGAATATCAATCAGACACCTCTAAGTTCATTTGGACATTGAAACCCATCATCTTTCTTCAAAATATGCCATTCTTCTTATCTTCCCTATATCCATTGATTGCTTTATAGTCTTCCTAGGAGCTCATACTTGAATCCTTCTGAACTTTTCTCCCTCTTGGTTCTTGTACTTTTTTACATGCAGTTCCCAAGTCCTTTTGAATTTTTCTAAACAATATCCCATTAATTCCTTCCCTCCTACTCCCACGACTACTTCCTTGATAAAGGTCTTTCCTGCCATCTCCCCCCCCATAAGGCTCAAATAGCCTCTAACTTGTATCCCTGCTTCCAGTATCTTTTGGATTTTACCTGATCTATAATGAGATCTACAATCTCACCTCTACATACCTTTTTATATCTCTTCCTTTCCTGTCTTTGCTGTAGGGGAGCCAGGTCAGCCTACTTGAGGTTCTTTGAATCTACCTCCATTCTCCCACTCTAGTTTTCTGTGGAAACCTTCACACTCCTGAAATTGGCTGTCGCTTGGCTGCAGCAGTTCTAAAAATATCAGGAGGCCCACATTCCCCCCAGAAAATACATTCATCTCTCAGAATTCTGGGGGATTGGTTCCAGGACCCCTAGTGAATACCAAAATCCAAAAATGCTCAAGTCTCTGTTAGTAAATGACATAGTATTTGCACAAAATCCAGGCACATCCTCTCTTATACTTTAGACTGAGCTCTAGCTTGTTTATAATACCTACACAACTCCATTCCTGTGGATTGAACGTAGTACTGGGTACAAGGACAATTCAAAGTTTTGTTTTTTGAGTATTTGTGGGCTTTTTTCCCAAATCTTTTTTATTTGGGGGGTGGGCAAATCCTTGGATGTGGAACCCATGGAAATGGAGAGCCAACTGGAAATCTTTTAGTCTCCATGCTCCTTTAGTGCATTATTCTCACATCTATGACAACATTGACCATACTCGCGTGCACTAGAATAAATTATGTAAATAACGATTTTTTGGCATTCAATTCTGAGCTTTTCATCAGGAGCCACTGATTATTTATTTATGCCCAGGACCTTTACACTTGTGGAAGCTCACGAAATTGAATGAGGCTTTAGGTCCCTGCAGGCAGAGATTTTTATGTTTTATTCACTGATAAATCCCAAGGGCCTACTTGGCACATAATACACTTTCATTAAGTATTTGTTGTTAAGTGAGTTCCCTGTTACTGTTCTTTTGAGGGAGGAAAAAAAATTTTGATGTTTAGATATTTTCAGTATATCTTGGTAATGACAAATTTTTTATCTTTAGTAAATAGTAAGCAGTTCCTGATGAGTGATACGCAGAACCTAACAGAATTTCTCCATTTGAGATTCAGAACTTCTCTTGTCTAGAGCACTATGTGTGTGTAAACGTAATGGTTACCTGGTGACCCTCACATTTTGAAAGTTGTGGTGTTTTTATACAGCCTCCCAACTATGGTTCCTCTAACAAACTGATTCTAACGGTCAGGATTTTTCAGGTAGTTATTGGTTAATTGTCAGTCACAAGTGGCCAGGTTGTCTGAAGGTTTTTGGTAACCACTGGAAAAGTTCAATCACAGGGATTTGGGATAATGTTTCTAAAGCCACGGCCCAGGATCATATACACCAGAATCATATGGGATGGATGCTAAAAATGCAGTGCTGAAGATTGAAACCAGAACAGCTGAATCAAAATGTGGACAGGTCTGTTGATTCTCATTCTAAATAAATACTGTGATTCAGTTGATACTTTTCTTTTTGCTAAATTTTAAGACCCACAAATTGAAAATTCAGAAGGAGGCAGAAAGAGAGAGAAAGGGGAGTGAGAGAGAGACACATTTTCTATTTTTTTTCAAAGTAGATTAGTAGCCTGAATTGGCAAGGAGTACATTATCTTAGATCGTTTTTTCTGGCAAGATTAATAATCTTGAACTTGGGGTGTTTTCAGGCTTTGCATAGGGTGGGGTGCTTTTTCCCACTGGCATTTAAACACAATGGAGCAAGAACTTAGATCTCAGTTGGAGAATTAAGATGAAACTGTTTTCCTCAAACGTACCCTGTTGTAACTAAATATATCTTGGGGGGAAAACAGGGTTAGCAATGTTCACAGAGTGCTATACAAACACAAACTATTATCTCAAATATAGGCGGTTCTTAACATTTTTTGTTTGTTTCTTGAGTTATATCAGGGAGATGACTATCAGATCATATTTTTTGCATAGGTATAATGCTATAATTAGGGGTTATATTTGTGAACAAGTACATCACATATATTATTGATATCAGCAGGATGCCAAAAAAGCAAAGGCAAAATACTGTAGAACTACTACTGGTGTGCGTAATAGTTTGATTATCATGAATGTTCTAAAAAGTGGACATGGTCTAGTTTTGCCCATCTATGTATTAAGGGGCATTTTATAAAGGTCTTCTATAAATGAGTAAATTGTAAAAATCACAAGCAACTAATGCTTTTTCACACATTTAATGTAAAGTCGTATATTAACTTTAAAAAAAAAAAATTAATCATTCCGTTTGTTAGAACTTTACAAATTCCTTTATCTGCAAAGACCCTGAAGCCAAGTCACCTAAAGTCTTCTCTATTTCCAGCCCTCCTGCTGGCCATTCACTTGCTCACTAAATTTATTAAATTCCTGAATTGTATCAGGCAAGATTCTAAGTGCTAGGGATAAAGGGATGGATAAGCAGGGAAAGACACCGTCTTCAAGGAATTTATATCCTTGTGAAAATCCACAGGACTTGAAAGGGTATCACTAAACCAGCCTGTCTGTACTTCGTGTCAAGAACAGAGATGGGTGTATTAGGATAGTGTGTCCAGTTGGATGTGGAACTTTTCTTAGACCTTACTTCCCCACCGCCCCCAACAAAGGTGGGGCTTAGATGAAGTTATTCTTGGGGGAAAAAAAAAAAAAACTTGTTGATACTGATTTTTGCCACTAGATGGCAGACAACAGCATTTGTGTGTCCAATGAGTGGGTCGGATTTTGAAAAGTTCATAATGTGTCAGTTGATATGAAAAAAAAAGTTCTTAGTTTTACATAAGTGAGAGATAGGAGTAGCTGTTATGTTCTGTGGACTCCATGTTTTCAATATGACAATGGTTTCACTCACTAGCATTTGGTTTTCAATTTGGATACCTGTTCTGTATGGAGGTTGAGATGAAGCCCTTTTGAAGGTCACATGTATTTTTGAAGTTATCAGAGACATCCCAGTGTATTTTGACCAACGTTCTGCTTATGTGAAAAAAAGGTAAAATAGGGCTTTCAAATTCAGATATAGATAAATGCACCGGTAGCTCCAGGGAGTGTGCTACTTTTCCAGTTGTGTGAGAAACGAATATTTCATCTTTCTGTGGTGACAGAAGAAACAAAGAAACTAGATAATCTCAGGCTGCTTCCTTCACTTGCTCTACCATCAGTTACAGGAGTCCAAAGGACATGAAGTATAAACCAGAGTTATCTTGGTCAAGTCACATATATAGGCCAAGATTAACATTGTCACCATTATAGCATTAAAAGCTGGCCCAAATCCCACTGCTGAGTCCACCCATTCCCCTTGCAACAAATAAATAACTCAGCATGTCTTTTGGAGGACTGAGGGTGTGCCATATTGTGTGTTTTCTGAGTCTAACCAGACTAAGGCATGAAGAATCAGTGCCTCTACTGACTCTTTAAAAAAATTTCTGCAAAGCCCATACCAATTGCAAATGCTGCTGTGGACTTACTTCCTAAGCAGCTTGGCCAAGATCACTATAAGGCAGCTAGGTTTAGGAGGGGCTATAAAAAATTGTAACGAAGTTTTGACCCTAGATGTGTGTTTATAATCTGCAAATATGTTAACTTGTAAAATAGAGTTCTCTGAGCCAAGTTGTTCTTGGGATTCAGGGATTGGAGAAGCCAAATCTTTTTGGAGCGATACCAAGCTTTACTTCTTTTAAGGGATTTTACTTGAGAGATACTTTAAGGGATCAGTAAGTTTTAAATAGATGGAGATGCAGAGTAGAATATTTAGGCATAACTTACCTTACTTCTTACTACAAGATGAAGACTTCTTGCTGTTTTTGTTTTTGTTGTTGTTGTTATTTTGTCTATTCGGAGAACACTCCATCTCAGAGCCTTTGCGCTTACTATTATATATTTGGAACTCTCTTTTTCCGGAAATCTATATGGCTTGCTTTTTAATTCTGTTAGAGCTGTCCTCAAATGCCATCTGATCAAGCTGCATTTTGTGATCACTTCATGTAAGTAGTGTGCAGCACTTCTGTCATTCACCAGCTCCTAAGCCTGCTGTCCTTTTCTTCGTAGCATCTGTCACTGCCTGACGTAATATATATTTATGTTTTCACTTATTGTCTATGAACACCTACTTCTATAAGAGCTCTATGAGATCTGTGAGACCAAGGACACACACACACACGTTTTAATTTGTTTTTATTTTGTATACATTTTATATTTTGTTTTAGTTGCTAAATCTTTAATTCCTAAAACACTATCTGACCCAGGATAGGATTTTGAACAGATGTTAACTGAATGAACGGATGAATACTCCAGGTCACTTTTATTTTTCTTATTGCAGAAAGGAAAACTGACAAACCCACCCTCATATTATTTTCACCTGGGTCCTTTTCTTTTGGGCGGCCACATTGAATTCATCACTAATACCATAATTTACAATAAATGATAGCATAGTACACCTGAAGGACAATGAAATAAATGAGCACAACCTGTCAAATGTTCTTGACTATGCCTAGCTTTGTTTCCAATAATGCTATTTTTCTATGAGAGACCTAGCTTGTTAGATTCTAATTTTTAAAATTTTTTTCTCATACTTCTGGCCTCAAGCGATCCTTCTCCAGTAGCCTCCCAGAGTGCTGGGATTACAGGCATGAGACACTGCATCTGGTCTAATTTTTTAAAATGTTATTTATGCCAATGTTCATTTACCTCACTGTATGCATATGCCTTGAAAAGTAAGTAAAGACATTCTTAGGTCACAAATTGTAAGGGGAAGGTGGAGCTGGGCTTTCCTGAATTTGGAATTTTGTGACATACCTGAGGAAATCACCAGCTGAGTACCTACCACAAGCCACTATGTAGTATGTGATAGGCAACCAAGAGTGTTCCAGGATGCTCTTGATGGGCTGTAAGTCACTTAATATTTACATTACTTGACTGGTTTCTGGGATATTATTTCTAGTGGTTCAGTTATTCTGAGACATTCTTAAATAACCAAATGGTATACGCTATTAGATTTTTCACGTTAGAATCTAAGTCTTAAAATATTGCTGCTGTACATGCTTAAAGATACTGTATTTTTTGTTTTTTAATTCATCAAGCAGATATTGATTGAGCAGCTGCCAGTGTCAGGAGGCTGCCTCACACTAAGATAGACTGATAAAAGAAGGCAGGTTCCTGCCCTTCTGCAGCTTAAGTTGGAAGGTCTTAAGCGGACCAATGAACTCTTCTTGCTGTTGAGAAGTAGCTTTACATATATTATAACATAAATAATCTGAGTTTGAAAGATTCTGATGTGGGCGTAATAGTGAGAAGATCAATATCCTTAATACATTTTGTTCTAAAGTTGGCAGGTAGAAGATTCTCACTTGGAGACATTGTTTCTTTGAACCCTGAGACCACTACTCCCCTGCCCCCTCCACACTCAAGTGTATGAACTGTTTGCGCAGGGCACAAGACCTCAGCTGGGCCTGAGTTTTTCCCATCTGAACATTTTTCATCTCCCATGTCTATCTGAAACCTTTCAGCTCAGAATCGATGCAATATTTGTATAGGTGTGACTTCTAAGCAGGTATTTAGTAATTTAGGAAGATAATAAACTAGGATCACATGGATGTCTGTGGTCAAATAGAATTTGGGATTGTCATGAGCCTCAATTATTGATCTCCAAAAGGTCATGGGATGTTTGAGGCTGGTAGCAAGGATTTCACAGAATAAAGAATATTTTCTGTAAAAATCCATTATCTAGACACTAGAGACGTTTTGACTTGGTATCAAGTATTCTTTTCTATCATTTTAAGGAACATTTTGTTGTTCAGCATTGAGTTGTCTGTTATCATTTTTTTAAAAATGGTTTTCAATCACAGAGTGCTCTCATGCTTCCAGAATTGTGGAATCCTTCTCAGTTTGTATCAATTTACAGTTTACAGTCCTCCATCCATAATTTTTCCTCTTCCTCTTGCATTTAATCCAGTGTTTCTCAACTGGATTTTCCACATCGTTCCACTAAGGAGCCTTTTAGACTTCATTTCCTAATCGCCTCTACACTCTGTGAAATTTTAATACGACACATATACCGTATATCTGCTTATATAATGTGGCCACTTAGAGAGTCAGAAAACACTGCAAAATCCAAAAGGCTCTCCACCATCTAGGAACCCACTTTTACGCCCGGGGATGCTGTTACCTCATAGAATGCATGCATCAATCATTTACCCGGGAAGAAGACATGTTCTGCTGCCGAATATTCTGCCACAGGTGAGAGGGCCGCGGTCTTATGATCCCTGCCACACCTCACAGTCTTCCAGTCCCCTCATGCCTTCATCACCTGAGAGGTTCTGTACCCTCTTTTAAGCATGTAGTATCCCTTCCCTGCCCTTTCCTCCAGCACCTTCTCTCTGTTGAGATCCTCTGATCCTTCTGGACCTCATCCCTGAATTGACTCACTTGCTGTACCTGAAGAAAGATTTCCATGAAAACATCTACCGTGCTGCCCCTTAACGCTTGGTTTCTGAGCATTAAAAATGATCAATATATTTTTCTGAGGCAAAAGAAGAAATTCCAGGCATGGTTTCATTTATCTTCCAACTTCTCACTGCTTTTTTTCAGTCTCATTGCTGTGGGCATTCTTAAACATGCTTTGTTCTGATTGGAAAATCTGCGTATTTCACCACTGGGATACAGTTGAGATGAAGCACTGCCTAGATATGGCCAGCCTATTTTGTTTTAAAATATGATTTACACGTTTGTTGCATTCCTGTGTCACTATTGAGTTTTTAAGCTTTTCTAATCCTTTCATTTGACTCATACATGTTAGGTTTGAAGAAGGAAGGAAAGGGAAGGGAAATCAAACGTATCGAGGTTTCCTACAGGACTGACACAGTGCAAGGTGACTTTATTTTTAGAGATTCAAAAATGACTTGAGGGGCCTGCTCTGTGTCAGATTTTTGCTTGGCCACCTGTCTGGGTTGAATGGCCTGGGTATGCGCTTTCATAGGATTGTGCTTTTATTTCGGTTTCATTTTACTTAACGTTTAGCTTCTTTAACAACAAATGTGAATAAGCCAGATCTAGTTACTAACAGATAGTCCTCCGCACAAAGGAAAACAAATGAGAAATGAGTTGTTATTTGACTCTGGTTTAATTGTGTGTAGCATTTGTTTCTTTCGCTGATTATTATTTATCTTTTCACATTTAATCTTGACTTTATAAAAGTAATCAAGGCATGCTATTTAGAAAGCCACAGACTTCCCAAGGTTTGTGAAAAAATAATAGCAGTCCTCAATACTGTCCTATACACCAGCACACACTCCATCCCCACTCTTGAAAGGCAACCATTTTCAACACTTTAGATTTTTTTTTTCTGTTATTTGCTTCCATATTTGTAAATAGCAGGCTTTGACTGCTGTGTTTTGCTTTTTTTAAAATTAGAATTTGTATTCCACTATAGAAGACTTTCGCCCTGTTATGAAACTTCTTCTTTATGCTTCCAAGAGAATTATATTAAAATGGTTCTATCAATATTCAAGATTAACATGCTTTGACTATATAAATGTTATTCATTGCTGAACTGCAAAGTGAACTATGGTATTATCTTTTTGTCTTATTTTTTGGTTTTCTTGGAATGAATGCTTGTCTCAGATCCTCCTTCCTACTTTCTTTCTCTCCCTTTCTCTTTCTCTCTTTTTTTCTCTTTCCCTTCTTTTCTTCCTTTCTTCCTTCCTTTCTTCCCCTCTTGTCTCTTGCACTTCAGGAATCATCCAGCCGTCTGCTCTACTTAGAACTGGTTTTCTCTCCAGGACTGCCATATAGCTATATTCTTGGGATGGTCTTCACTCTGCTCCTCCCCCACCACTGTCCCTTTACTTCAGAGTTCTTCAATCTTATTATCTGTGGTGTGAGAATAATAATTACCATACCTGTCTCTGTTGGTTATCAGGAAGATTAAATGAGTATATGTGTGGACACGGTAGAACTTGGGACATAGTAAGCACCTCAAAAGTATTATAGCTATTATATATAATGGTTTTTTGCTATTTATATTTCTTTTTACCTTCCTTATGGGAATGTCTCAATGGGGTAATATGAGTAGAGTTGGAGATTGAATAAGTTTAGCGCTTACAGGGTGATTACATAATCATAAGTATTAGAATTGTTACTAATGGTCCACCATACTGCAGTATAAATCAGAGCAGATACCACCCAAAGGAGAAAAGGATGGTCTTTTGTAGTCTAACCAAAGCTTGCTTGTTCACCACTGCTGTCCACACCTTCCTACGCTCTGTCCCTGACAAGACAAGTTCTTTTTCTCTGAAGGTGGAAACTAAACCCTTATCTGGATTTAAGTCACGTGTTGGGGTTTTTTCATAGTGTTCTATATTTTGTGAACTTCAATCAACTCCCTCGATGCTATTTTGAACAAAACTATTGGACACAAAACCGTAAGTGACTATTAAAATGGAGAACTCACATATCTAAATTCTTTAGCTGATTAACTACATGCAAAGGTTTAAGGTCAAGTGGATTTAGATATTACTTTGAATTTAGCATAGTTTTGGGATAGAGAGCACACACACATGTATATGTAATTTTTTTAAGTAACTAAATGTCAGTTTTTTTCTCTAGTGTCATTGTAAATGTTTGATTTGGTTTTAAAATCATATTGATGATACAATTTTAAACCATATAGATTATATCAAAATCATATAAGTCCAAGGATGAAGTGTTTATTGAAGAAAAACTAGGGTTCATAATGGGAAAAAAAATTGAATTTTGAACTTCATCAAGCCCTCACCATTTGTGGAGCTTCCATGGTAGTTTTATGAGCAATCCTCACATTACTGTGAAGAACAGGTGCTGTCTGTACAGCTAAAACTCTAAATGTGTTTGTGTCTCAGTGTTGGGGCCCTGGCAGGCCTCATCATGGCTCTGCTCTGTTTCATCTAATCCTTTGCTTTCTTTCTATTCACAATTAATTTTGTATTGAGCACACATGCTTTGATGATCGTTAAATGCTTGCCTTTGACATGCATGAAAAGGATAATTCCTCACTGAATGATGCAAGTGGCCTACTTTTTAAAAAAACTTGTTAATCTCTTCCTCAGTCTGTTTTCAATAAACCTAAGTAATTTTAAATATGCATTTAGGTTGTGCTTACCTAGGGTGTTTACAGCAGTTTGATGTTATTTGGAACAAACCACCCTCCAACCTTTCCAATGTGTCTGTGCTGTGTGACATTAAACAAACATCAACCTCTTCCTTATGTTTGTCCCAAAGGAGGTAGAAGGAAATCCGGAACAGAACAAAATATTTGAGATCAGATAACATATATTTTGAAAAGCTAGTCAAGCATGGATAGCGCTCCTAATTTCATATACTGTATTGCTTTAAATTAAACCCAGCTTAGATTAAGAGGGATTCTTTCAATGTGTAGAGTAGAAATTGAATATGTATTTTATGCAAGACATGTTGGTCAGTTTCTTGGGAGCTACTGCTTTTGAAGAACATGTGGCTAGTAGTGAAAAGACTATTAGTTTGTGGAAAACCACAGTTTGTTTGGTTTTTTTTCCATACAGGGTAATTTGTTGGTAAAACATATCAACATTAGTATTTACAAAATTTTTCTCGTGTGCTTACTCTGTCTCTAAACAGCTATAAGTACTTTCCTTGCAATATCTCATTTAAGCCTCACAATGATACTATGGGGGATAGGTGAGTCTGATAGATGAGTATAATGTTTAACAGATGCATATAATGAAGCACAGATAGATTAAATAATTGGTCCAAACCATCTTTCAAACAAATGAGTGTCTCATTCTGATTCTGGATAAAGGTGTTGTAGTTTCCGGACTAACAAACCAGTCTTATAGACTAACACAAGGAAAAAATACCATTAAGTTTTTATAGACAGTGCTTTAGAAAAATGTCTTTTTATGTATCACAGTTAAAACTCATTAAATTAAGAAAAAGTAAAGCCAGAATAAAATATGAAAAGCAGCAAAATGAAAGAAATTCAAGGAAATATAACATTGTCAACAACTAAGAAACTCACATTCAGATAGGGAAAAATGTGATGTGTCTAAAAATATAATTATTTATTTTGCTGTGACACATCCAAGATAAATTTCCATTAGCAAATGAAGCTAGAGCAAGAAGGACGTGTAACTGTTTACACAACAGCTAGAGGGGAGAAACACATTTTTCAAGTTAGACTTAAAACAAGATTCAAATCATATGTCATTTCATTCACCTAAGTAGTATCATCTTACATCAAGAATGATGTTCCCTGTGCAGCCTGGATACTGATTTAGTGGCCTTATGTAAATAATGTGTTGTTGATATAAAAAGTGACAGGTAGAAATCTTTAATTTCTGTTTGGCATAGATTTTTCAAGTCAACAGAAATTAAGGGAAAAGCTTTAAATATGCCCATGATCTAGTTGGACACTGCCATTGTGCCTAGCTTTGATTTTCAACTGTTGAGAGAAATAAAAGAGGCTCTTCAGGAACAGAATTTAGTATTGTGGGGAAACTAAATTTGCTCTGGATTTCAAAATTTGTTTTATAGAAATAAGATCTTAGAGACCATACTTCATAAGATTTTTCCAATGATCATAGGTCAGTTCTTATTTTTTTTTTTTTTTTTTTGAGTTGGAGTCTCACTCTGTCGCCCAGACTGGAGTGCAGTGGCCGCTCCCGGTCCCCGCAGCCTCGACCATAGGTCAGTTCTTATTAAACAATAGCTTAGATTTGTGGACTAATTTTTATCAAGTTTCGTCACTGATTTTCCTCTAAAATTTCGATTCAAACAATGATAATATATTATCGACACAGGAACTAACCATTGGCACATGCAGTAATGGATTTTTTTTCTCTTGATAAGACAGAGATTTTTCTCTATAGAACAAATATTACTGTTCTCAAGAATGAAGAATTGAGTTTCTGATTTTATTTTATTCACTTTCTATTGAATCGTATTGTTCAGAAAGATAATACTCAACAATATGAAGTAGAATGAAATATACCTACATCTTTCCAATGTAAACATATTGGTCTATCTTAATGACTATGAGGTAACAGCAACAGTTATAAATTGTTTTCTTCTTTTTGCTGCCACTTACGGTTTTCCTTCTTTCTAGAAAATGATTTCTTTTTTTGAGTTGGCGTCTCACTGTCACCCAGATTGGAGTGCAATGGCCGCTCCCGGCCACTACAGCCTCGACCTGCTGGGCTCCGGCGATCCTTCCGCCTCAGCCTTCCGAGTAGCCGGAATTACAGGCACGCGCTACCATGCCCGGCTGATGTTTTGATTTATTGTAGAGATGAGGTCTCGCTGCCCAGAAGGGTCTCGAACCCGCGAACTCAGGCAATCCACTCACCTCAGCCTCCCAAAGGCGCGGGATTACAGGCTGAGCCACCGAGCCCAGCTAGAAAATGATTTCAAGTACTACTAATTTTCAAGTCAAGAGGGAAAGGTTTAAATTAAAGAAGTGTAACAAGGAATATGCTCTTAGATTTCAGACTCATTCCATGGTTGGGTGGCTAGGAGACCTTCCGGAAGGGTTTATATATAACCCTCCTCCTCTCCTAATAGATTAGTAATGCATATGGTTTGGGAACCCAGATTCTTACCAGCTAGCAAGCTACCTCAACTCTGCCAATATGTGTAAGGATGGGTAGAAAAGGAGAATGAAATAACAGGTCCTACCATCTCTATTCGTGAGGACAGAGGTGAAAAACCAGTAGGGAAGAATGTGCTAGCAAAAAGTGCTTGGCAGTTCACGGATCAAGAGTGTAAGAGAGGATATAAACCATAAGGTCTTGAAAACATTGGATTCCATTTATAGGGTGAAAAAAGAGGCCTGAAAATGACTGCATCCCATGGTATCAGAGGCTACCTAACAACAGACTGACTAGGTGATTTTGCAGTCATCCTAACCATCTGCTTTTGAGTTTAGGGAAGGAAGATGCATGTGAACTTTTCATCATCCTTCTAAGATGTGAAGAAAACAATTTCAGCTGTGAATATGCGTTGCTCACACATGCCGTTTTCAAATGAAAAAAAATGTGTGAATGGAGAAAAGAATTATGAAACGAAATTCATAGACATCATGAGAGCATAAGAATATACTACAGTATATTTTAGAACAAGTGGTTTGTGCTCTGGGTAAACTTAGAGCTTGTTCCATTTGGTCCTTCAAAGCGTTCTTTCTGCGTGCCCTTCAGAGTTACCTGATCCTACAGGCCATGCACATCACTTATTTCGTTTCAGCAGATTACCATAGAGGCAGGTGAAAGGTTAGCTTTTTAATGAACAATAAATAAGTGCATGGTAATATGTTTAGTATCCTAGACATTCAACATGAATTGTTTTCAAACCAGTGTGTGAGATTAAGAAATTGAACAAGATTACTTTGTTTTATTTTTTGGCTTTTTTCATAATTTTTCACCTATATAAGTATATATCTTTAGAATATGATTTGGTGTTAGAAATTATTTTTAACTATTGAAGAAATTTGTTTCAAATATTCTCAATTTAAAATGTTGTCTTTGACAATAAATTAATTTCTTCTGAGTTCTATAGGTTTCCCTCTTAAAGACAATTTGAGAAACAGAGCAAATCTTTGAACCTGTGCAAATGAATGCAGTGAAGGGAAAAATAATCCAGGTCATGAATTTTGTTATACTATATATTTGACAGAAGATAACCAATTCTAACTTTTTTTTCCTTTTCAATGGATTTTTTTTTAAATTATCATCAAGCATTTGCTTCTGAGTTAAAAACTATGTAAGCTAAGATGCCAATACATCTTGATAAGAAATAAAGCTAAGTGTCATTTCCTGGACTGTAATGTCTGCTCTATTAACCTGTTTCATACATGTTTGCTAAAATGTAAATATACTTTAGAAGTGCCATGTTCCTATGCCTGCAGCATCAAGGCAGTGGGCTATGTGGATGTTCAGATGTAACCCCTAGTGAGGACTCTGGACAAGCAGACGGCATGTTCTCTTATGAAGGCTGTGTCCTGCTAACCCCGAGCTTGTCTTTATATATATTTTTAATTAAAAAATATTGCCGATAAGCAAACAAAAGATTTCTGAGGCTCATCTCTATATTATATGCAGTCATTTTCCAGCATCTATATTAAGAGACCACTAATGGATATAGTTCATGCTTCCATACGTACAAAGTGTCTTCATGTCGATGTGGGTTAGACACATTTTAAATTTTGAATCTGTCAATTTTCACATTTTAGGGAAAACTTAATTTTTATAGTTACCTTTTAAATTTCTTGCAAACCTTGAAAGTTTTTAAATAATTAACAGCACAGTTCTTTAACATCTATTTACTTCTTAGAAACAAAAGGAACTGAAAATTTCAAAGTATTTTTCTTTTTCTTCTCATAGTGTTTCTCAGGGGAAATTTCTCTCGCTAGTGATACTGCAGTGGGACAAAGTGTAACTCCTAGGAAGGAAAATAGTGCCCATGATAATCATGATAATCAGTCATTTGAATGGTTGGTTCCCTTGCTGCTACCTCACCCTCATAGCAAGGCACTCTTGGTGACCTTCTTTCAACAGGATGGGGACTCGTTGAAAGGAGCATGTGTGCTAAGTATGAGTGTATTGTTTGGAATAGACTTTGAAGGATCTTCAGTCTTGCACAAGTAGAGATATTGATGGTAGAGACAAGCATACTGAGATGCCCCAGTAGGCACATTTGGGGGCGCAGGAAAGGGGTAGAGCCCAGGTTGTCTGAAACAAAGGGTTGAAGTTGGAGTGAAGGAAGTGAAAGGCCAGACTAATAGTTGCATTCTAGTCTAAGGGCCTTTGGATTGCTTATTATTATGCATTGCATGTTTCTTTATGAAGACGGAGACATCTATTCCTTCTTTCTGTCATCCATGGTATTGCCTCAGTGAATTTGATTTGACTTGATCTGACTTTAGATGTCCAGCTTTTAAGGGGGATTTTATAAGGACAGTCTACTTATGATAGTCATGCTTTCCCTAGCTTTAGTCATTTGGAGATATAAATTGTCTTGACATTGGATTTTTATTCCAGTTTGTCACAATACATACAATTGGATCTAAGATTTGATGTCAGGAAGTCACAATGGAAGAACATATAAGGCTTTTTAGTTCATCTCCTTGTTGTGTTGAAATATAATAGTTAAAAGAGTGATCGGATTGTATAGGATAAAAGCTCTCCGGCTTGGAGATTCTCTGGTCCATTTTGTTCATACAGCCTAACATTCAATAAAATTAAATGTTCACAATGTCCTCATGTATCTGTCACAATGTGAATGTGAAACCGTTTGTTGTACATGAAGATTCAAATTTAAATATCTTCAGCCTTTTTCCTATGCATTGCATTTTTTTTTTTTTTTTTTGAGTTGGAGTCTCACTCTGTCACCCAGACTGGAGTGCAGTG
>NW_007255621.1:835311-920741 GCF_000164805.1 Carlito syrichta
GCAATCCACTCACCTCAGCCTCCCAAACGCACGGGATTACAGGCTGAGCCACCGAGCCCGGCTGCATCATTCTTTATGGTATTATTTTATAACAGCTTATCTAGGGAACCATCAAACCGAAGAAGCACAACTTGTGTGGTGCCAGTCTTAAGCAAGTTTACTTATATCTTTATCCCATTGCTCCGCTATGTCATCTCAGTGAGACTGACCGTTCCTTTGTCCCTGTGTGAAAATCAGACAGTCGAGTGACTTTCAGGTCTTTTTGTCATCACAGATTCAAGTTAGTAATTAGGCTGTATGCTCCATGTAATAATCAAAGTTCTAATGTGGTTTAAGGCTGGAACCCGTTGAGGAGCTGGGCCTGTAGATTGAGGAGGAAAGTAAAAAGGCTTCTCTTTTTGCTCTTTTTTGGAGATTTGATCTCTCTCACTTAACCCCATTTGGTGTAGGGCTCTCTCTTCATCATTCCCAAGCACTCTGTTTACTTACCTCCAGCTGAACATTTGTCCCGCTTTATTGTACTCACTTTCCCCCTCCTTATAGACAAGGACCTCAAGTTTTCTGCAATCTCGCTTTCTCAGCTCCTTAGGAGTAAACACCTAGAAGTATAGCAGGCTCCAAGGAGCATATGCTGAATGAACAGACTCGTTACTGGAGTTCTAAAACTTCCTGTGGAACTTTTGAGAAAGTCAGATGCCCTGACTCCACCTGTGGTATTTTGATTATATAGATTGGAAAGATCTGTAGGGGATCCTGATTTACAGCAGGGCTGAGAGGCACTAAGCTAGATGTTCCTTAAGTTTTTATAAATTACATAAGAGGGTCAACACAATTTAATTGAGGAACATTTACATTTTGACCTAAAAATGAGTTTCATAATACGAAATTTTAGGACTTTTTTCAATTTTTTTTCATTGTGAGCATATTAAAAATAGCCTCTGTCTTTTAAGACTGATAAATAGATATGGATTTTAATATAAATCCTCTGAGACATCTATGCCTGCTTTCCAAGTTATTCTATTCTTATTTTTATTTTTTTCTTGAGTTGAGGTCTCATTCTGTTGCCCAGACTGGAGTACAGTGCCATGATCATGGTTCATAGCAGTCAAACTTCTGGGCTCAAGCAATTCTCCCCTCTCAGGCTCCTGAGAAGCTAGAACTACAGGTGTGTGCCACCACACCTGTCTAACGCTTTTGTATAGATGAGCTCTTACTACGTTGCCTTTGACTGGTTTCAAACTCCTGGGCTCAAGTGATGCTCTTCCTTGTCTGCCATAGTTCTGGGATTGTAGACAGGAGCCACCATGCCTGGCCAGTTAGTCTATCTTAATATGTTTTATGCTGATGGTCAAAAGTTTAAGTTATATCTTTACCTTAATATGCTGTATCTTTATTTTTAGGAAAAGAAAAGAAAGTGAAGTGTTTATAAACATACCATTATATAAAAACAATGAAACACCAGGGCACGATGTTGCAAATTATTCACTCTTCTCATATTTAACCTATAGGTCTGGTGGTCATTATAAAACTTTACCTAATCTCTTATTAGATATCCTACTTTCTTTAATAATTTTGTTTTTAATGAAGAAAAAGGCAAAGAGAAGGTATAAGGAGTTCATAAAACCACTAAAATAGATGGCGTGCTAGGTAGAGTTATGTTTTAAAAGTGAAATAAATTCTAAAGTATCCCAATTTAATAAATTTTTAAACTAACCTTTCTTTCATCATTCAATGAATAGTTATTGTGTATTTAAAATGCATACTGTACATTGGATTGCCATAAAGTGATAAGGTTATGCTGTATGTTTAGAATGCTTGCTGAAAAATTCTTGCTGATTTTAATACTTTTAAATTTTCAGGTTGAGTAAGCAGGTATTATGAAACCATGGCATTATTAATGATAAGTAGTATCCTCATATGCCCAGTTCGTTTTTTAATTCCCTTGTATGAAATGCCACACTGCTTTAAGTTCTGTGTTTGAGGGCATTGACCTTTTCATTAGAGTAAGATGACTTGGAGGCATAAATGTGCATTTGGTTTTATTAGCTTAACTGTCTTTTTGCTAATAAATATTTATCACATAATTATATTTAAATATTAAACTCCCCTTTACAATACCATACAAATGATGTTAGTTTTTAAAATTGTATTTATGTACTGCTTTTATATATGTCCTGTATGTGTAACTAGCTATTGATAAAAAATAAACTTCTTTGCTCTCTAAAAATGTTAACTGTTCTGCCACTTTTGACTTAACCTCCATAACATGTTTTAGAAAATGTTAAACATGCTTAATCTTTTATCCAGAAATTCCACCCTTCAGTGGGAAACATGTGCTGTGCAGTGCTTCATCTCTAATGTATTCTTTAACTCTGCATTTCTCTATATTAGGCTAGTTTTACAGTCTCCAGTGTTTGTTGCCAAACCACATCATACTCATGCCACATTTTTTATTGGGCTAAAGAATATGTTTTAATTCTTTTCTTTTAACTTGTTGAGAATGCAGGTTATAATTTATATTGCACAGTAGAATATGAAAAATTCAATAATCGTAAGGCACTTAGATGCAATTATGCTCTTTCGATGATGTCACCATTAAGTTACAACACAGATAACATTACTGGAAAATGAGGGCCATGGGACATGTTAGCCAAGAGATAATAAATGATGCAAGACACAGCTTACCTATTATGGCAAGAAAAAGAGGAAGTTTAACTTTCTTTTATATTTTACAAAAGGCTTTTGCTTAATGCAAGAATAAACAGCAATTTCAATAATACTGCCATAAGGAAGCTTTGAGATTACAGTATCTGGAGTGTAGACTATATTTTTCCTGTTGCTGATTTCAGCTGAGAATTGAATTTTATTTTGTTCAGCAACTTAATTTTCAAGACCCTTAAATTCTGAGAAAGTGGCATGCTCTGTTTTTAAATTTAAGGGATTTTGGGGACATCAGTAAATAGTCTTTCCTTTCACGTTATTTTTTAAATCTTTTTCCTGGTTTACTTTGTTTCTTCAGAACAAGCTTTGGAAAAATATGGAGTATACTATGTCAGACCTCACATTCTTACATTTAAAAGACAATCTTGCACAATTAAGACAGAGTTTTTATAAATATCATAACTTGCTTATGAAACACTCTGATAAGAATAGAACTCTTCTAACACAGGAAAGCAATGATCGTATAGAACAAGTCATTGGTGGGTATTTTTGCAGTGAAGGAAATATAAGAATGATAGGAGAGGATGGGCTCCAAAGATTAGAAGTTCTGGACACGAGTGTTGTTTGATTTTGTCCAAGTTGTATGGAATGTCTTTGATTTTTACTTTCCTATCTGCCAGTTGGAGATGGCAATGTCAATGCCATAAGGTTGTAGCCAGGGATCAACAAAGTAAAGCGTGCCAAAGGCACCTGCACAGTGCCTGTACCTAGGGAATCTCGGGGAAATTGACTGACATTCCCTCCAAAATTTATCTTCTTTCTCATTTTTTTCTTTTTTTAGGACATCCATTAAAAATGTGTACAGCAGGTGTGCAATGTTGCCTCTCATACTTTTGCTTTTAAAAGAAAATCATATGCAATTAAGAAGTTAAAATTTTCATGATGATGATAACTTATTTGTGGAACACTCCAACTGGAATAGAAACTCTCTACCACATAGACTCAAAAACCACCTGGATTCCATTTATTCAAAAGTATCTATTAACCACTTAGCCTGTGTCTAGCAAAGTACTATCGAGGAGGACGGAGTGTGGGAATTGCAGAAAATATACAATATCAGATTGCAGCTTTGAAATTGTATTTTGGGAAGCCAGGACATTAAATGAAATGATTTAAATAAAACCATGTATTACATATTTGACTGGAATTTTATTATAAAACCATGTCGTTAAAATTTGTAGTCAGAAAAGCTTTTGAGGTAGGAATAAATTAGGGATGTACAAAAATCCCCAATCAAAGTGACTGTTACAGAGCAGAAGTCCAATAAGTAGTAGATTTTAAAATGCATCTATTATCATCACATTTTTTTCTAAGAAATAGGAAAACATTATAGAAGAAAGTCTTTAAAATTGTGAGCCAAATGCTTTGTTTTGGTGAAGATTTATTGAATATCCAGAGACTTAATTTTGTTTCTCTAGTGTGTTTCTATAGATTTCATCCATTCTTCTGCTATGGCTCTGCATGTGCGACATGACAATGATTTGTGTATCCTCCTGAGTAAAACATAATTTCAGGAGAGATGCTAAGATCCTATGAAGCCATGTAGTCATTGTCCCTAACACAGGATCTGGAATGTAACCATTTGCCAATGAATATTTGTTGAATAAAATAATGGGTTCTGAGACAGGCATGGGAGGAAATAATTAGATTTGCATTTGTGGCAGAACTGGGGAGATATAAAGTCACTTCAGAAATGGGAAAAATCTTGAAAGATGTGAAGATGGGAACGGACATGGAATTTCTCTCATTCACTCAACAAACACCTATGAAGTAACTATTTTGTGTCAAACACTTGAGTGAAAACAGATACAGCTTCTCCCTCTGGAACTTACAGACTGGTGAGAGAGATCAAAATGGATCAAACAGTCATTAGAGTATGCACACATTTGTAACTGCTGAATTCTGCAGCATAGAGGTTTATAGTGCTCTGAGACAGTCTGACCCAGTCATAGAAGAAAGATTAAAGTAAGGACTTATATACAAATGCATTCTGCCGGGCTCTGTGGCTCAGCCTGTAATCCCGCGCCTTTGGGAAGCTGAGGTGAGTGGATTGCCTGAGCCTGCGGGCTTGAGACCCGTCTGGGCAGCGAGACCTCATCTCTACAATAAATCAAAAAATCAGCCGGGCGTGGTAGCGCATGCCTGTAATTCCGGTTACTTGGAAGGCTGAGACGGAAGGATCACCGGAGCCCAGCAGGTCGAGGCTGCGCACTCCAGTCTGGGCGATAGAGTGAGACTCCAACTCAAAAAAACAAACAAACAAACAAATGCGTTCTGTTCCAAGAGCCCATTTGTAAGTCCAACTTGTTCATAAGTCCAACAAAGTTAGACTAGGTACCCAACTAACAAAATTGGCCATATAGTACTGTACTGTAATAGATTTATAGTATTTTTCACACCAATAATACATAAGAAACAAACACAAAAAATAAAACATTTTTAACCTTACAGTATAGTACCTTGAAAAGTACAGTAGTACAGTACAGCAGCTGGCACATAGTGGTTGACATCAAATGGAAAGGCAAGAAGTGAAATGGGCTTGAGATAGAGATACCAAGCTTCTGTACTCTCTACAGTACTGTACAGTTAAGTACACAAAAGCACAACCACTTGTAAAGGATGCATTCACATGACAGTGTATGCCAGACACATGAACTAACTTATGTCATTGAACATGCAAACCCACGTACACATCTCTGAAAGTTCACAACGAGAAGATTCATATGTAGGAGACTTACTGTGAAGAAGTTTGAGCAGACTGTACTTAGTAGCCTAAAAGAAGACCATGGGGACCAGGAGCGTGGGTGATGAGATATTAGAATGAAAAAGCCAGTGGGGGCCAGATCATGTAGGCCTTGTAGGCCACATTCAGAAGTGCTGACTTTTTTCACTTGCTATTTTTTTGAGTTGGAGTCTTACTCTCTGGGCCAAACTGGAGTGTAGTGGTACACTTAACGGCCACTGCAGCCTTGACCTGCTGGCTCAGGCTATCCCTCCATCTCAACTTTCCAAGTAGCCAGAACTACAGGCATGCGCCACCATGCCCAGCTAAGTTTTTGATTTATTGTAGAGACTAGGTCTCGCCAAGATGTCCAGGCTGGTCTGAACCCTGGGCTCAGGCAGTCCTCTCACCTACACTTCCCAAAGTGCTAGGCTTACTTATAAGAACAATCCAAACTGCTGAGAAACCCTGTTTTCAATGAATTGGTGTAGGGGTGGCGGTGGTCATCAGATTTTCGTACTGGTGATTTACAAAGTTCATTCTGGCTACAGCACAGGCATTACATGGAGGCAGAACCAGGGTGGGTTTTGGCGGATGGATTGACAGACATTTGCAGTCATCTGGTTGGGAAATGCTGGAAACTTAGATGCAAACTGAAGGAGACAGGGTTGAAGTACACAGTGACATTAAAAAAAGGAAGTGATAACTTCAATACAAGTGATTTATTTAGGAGTGCTAAGAGTTAAGGTTTAATAGGTAAAATTGGGGCCAGTGGCACAGGCCTCAGCCTACTAGGCCTAAAAGGTCAAGTCTAATACATACACTCTTTGCTATGTCTGCCTTTACTCATGTTTTCCCTCAATTTATTTACTCAATCATTTGTTCTTTGAATCATTTATTCATTCATTCATTCACTTAATAAGTATTTATTGAGTGCCTTTTGTGTGTCAAGCATTCTACCAAGTACCCTGCAAACCTCAGTTTTCCTCTCCTCTGCTTCTCAATTTATTCTAACTTTTTTTTTTTTTTTTTTTTTTTTTACCAAAGTGCAACTAAAAACTTCTTTGAAGAGTCTTTAACTGGTCTTCCCAGTTATGGATGGATAAGCAGTCATCATTCATTCTTCCTCATGTTTCCTTGAGAAATGTGCAACTCTCAAGCATTAAGTTATTTGAATATATTGGTAGGTGTTGGACAGAAATCTTCCTTTTTATATTTGATTCCTCACACTGAAATAGAGATCCATAAAATATAGGCACACTGTAAAGGATTGTTCCACTAAATTAACATAAATCAAGGAATACACAAATGGAAAACATCACAAAACAAAATTAAATTCTCTCCAAATGATCATCAGATTCTGGTGATGCCTATAGCTTTATTTATTACTATGTTTTGGTCAATGACTCATTTTTCATGTAGACTTTTAAAACACTCTTGTGTTCCTTTTAACTGTGTTCTTTCAGAAACCTCTGCTAACTTAATTAACTTAACCTCCCTTATGACAAACTTGTCTTTCATAAAAACCTTTCAATGCCGTGTGTAGCAAGCACATTCCAGCTCAGGAGGTCTGGTTGTTCATGTCCTTCCCTAGCTCCTTAAATCAATGATGTTACTTTGGTAACTTGAAATTGGCAATAATGGGAGGATTTTTGCCATGGAAATTGTCAAATGCTACCAAAAGGGCTTTGACTTTTTCCTTCAGGAAACCAGTCATGAATGGTTTTCTAGCACACCATTGCCTTGAACCGCACCATCCCCAGAAACAAAACAAAACAACCAAATTAAGATTAATGGGCTCAGTGATCTCTTACACATGTGTCTGTGTACCTGTGCATGTGTGTACACAGGCTGAAGTGATTTGGAGCTATTTGTAAGACTTAAGAAAAAATGTGAAATTCTATTATTCTCATCTTTATTTTATACTTCATTCATTCAATCATTCATTCAATAAATGTGCTTACTGGTGTACAGAATAGGCAATCATTTCTTTCCTTAAATTGGACACAACCTAGAGGGTGAGAGACAACAGTGGAGATTCTTGTACAACATCATAAGGATGAGTTCTGAACTAACCTTTGGGTCATGTAGATGGAGAAGGGGGACGACACTTAAGGTTATATGGGTAAAACAAGAGTATTTGATAACAGGTGAGAGAATGAGGAATGGGGGATAACTGGCAGTTTTCTAGATCATGCAGTTGGATGGATGGTTGTCTGTTCTGTAAATATAGACTGAGAAATGGGTTGAAGGGAGGTGTGGGTGGGGCAGGCAGGAGGGAAGGAGGTGGGTTTCATTTGGGGCATGGTAATTTGAAGTTATTTTAGAATCCTTTGAAAACCGTTGGCAATACATGTTTGAAAATTGGAAAGAGATTGGGGGATAGTGATTTAAAGTTATTATCATGTGATAGTAATTAAAGCTGAGTGAGAATAAGATGGAGTGTTAGTCAGGATCCCAGCAGGAAGCAGATGTCACACTCAAATGGGGTAATTAAGGATAATCTGATGACAAGACTATTTATAAAGGTTGTGGGCAGGATTCAGAAAACCAACTGAGATGATGAAACACACTGGAACTAGCAAGAGCAGAGAGCCGCTACCATTTCTAGGCTTGAAGGGTGGAACAGAAGGGCATCTCCCACAATGTAGAGAAGCAAAATTTGAATCTGTGGGTGTGGTTGTGGGAGAGGGTTGACCATAAGACATGTAGCCTCAGCCACTCAACCCATGCCTTGTGCAGACGGAGACTTGGGAATATACATTATAACTTTTTCTCTTCCTGCACCCTAATCTTTGGCCTCCCATCGACCAAATCCATCATGAAGCCAAAGGACAAGGAAACACCTTGAGGCTCCATACATGACATCTTTCTGGGACCCAGGGCAGGATCAAGAAAGGTGGACAGTGAGATAGTGAACTTGAAATGGTAAGTGGAAAATAACCAAGGAGATGATCATCTGAAGAGACTGAGTCAAGACCTTGAGAAGCACACACATTTAAGAGACAGGTAGAAGGAGGACCCTGAGAAATAACATCCAGAAAGACTCAATGAGTGAATGGTTTTGCTAAAAGAAAATAGAAAGATTGTAAGAAAGAAGAAGCAATCGGCATTTTCATATAAGCAAGATAAAAATCTAATAATAAAAGTCCAAAGAATACCCAGAAAGAGCCATTTAGAGTCCTTGGTGATTACTTTTATCTCATTGTAATTTGTACACATGAAATTATTATATTGATGAAAGTCATAGGAAGAGGTTTGCAAAACTCAGTGTTGTTTTTCTTGCATCCAACATGAAGAGATGGGGAGGATGTTTGCCATCCTCACTCCCTATATCTTCTGTTCCATCTATGATCATGACTCTACAAGCCTGTACTCTGAAAAGCTTGAGAGAAAAATGGATCATCATCAACTTCAGTCCACCGTGATGTTATCCAAAGAAAGGAGGCTGTGACAAAGGTCACAGGAATAAGTAGACTTCTCTTTCCACTGCTCCTTGGGGTCTGACAGTAGCAGGGGGAAGATCAGGAGTTCAATATTTACCATTTCAGAAATACATGAATGATTACATCACTGGTCTTGGTCTAGTGTGGTTTGACTAACTCTTTCAAAGTGCAAAATATGACCTGGCTGTGAATTGACAAGGAATCAGGAACCATGGCCTCAGCAATACTTTAAAGGAAAAGATACAGCCTTTGTTTTTAATAGGAAATGTTGGGAGAATAGCACTTTGGAGTATGGACGAAAAGCATATAGTGCAGGGAACTGTACATGGCAAACGTTCTGTATAGGTTTTTAAAATAAAACAAAATTTAAAAACACAATAATATTATTCATAAGAATACTTGATAGAGAAAATGTTTTCATCTTATACTGTTTGACATCTTACCAAAAGATTAGTAAGAGTAACATTTTCCCTATTTTAGTTTGTTTTTCATTACAAAATGCAAGTTATTTAACCAAACAACTAGGACAAAAGTTTTAAAATGACAGCATAACCATATTTATCACTTTGATAAATTTCTTTCCAGACTTTTATACTTCTATGCCTTTTTAAACATAATATATAGAAAATGTGTAGTGTTTCCTTGTGAGCTTTATATGATGGGCATTCTCCATATTACTTTTTTATTTTTAGTGACTAAATAATAGCCTATCCAGAAGATGCAAGATGGTGTTTTTAGTGGTTTCCCTGTTGTTGAATATTTATTTTGTTTCATGTTTTTCACTTTTATATATAAAAGTTTTGTACACAGAATTTTTCCCAGTGAGTTTAGGTTAGTTTTTAGGAAATATTTGGATTTTCTGAAATGGAATTGCTAGGTCTAAGAACAAAAGCATTGTGATGGCTCTTGATGCAATATAAGGAGTCATAAGCTTGCCTTTGAATGAATATACTTCTAATTTCTTCAGCTTTTTACATGTCTAACAGCTCCTTTGAGCAAACCTAGGGGTTTCTTTTTTATTTGAATTGGAGTCTCACTCCTTTGCCAAGGCTGGAGTGCAGGGGCATGCTCATGGCCACCCTAGCCTCAACTTGCTCAGGCATCCTTCTGCCTCAGCCTTTCAAGTAACTGGGACTACAGGTTCATGCTTCCACCCCCGGCTAATTTTTTGATTTTTTTTATTGTAGAGATGAGGTCTCGCCAAGTTGCCCAGGCTGCTCTCAAACCCTGGGCTCAGGCAATCCCCTCACCTCTGTCTCCCAAAGTGCTGGGATTACAGGCTTGAGCTACCATGTCTGGTCAAACCTAGTGGTTTCTGTCTTTAAGTCTGTCAAATGCAAAGAGTGGCCGCTCTGGTTAAGAGGGAAGTTGACAGAGTGACTTAAAACCCATTATGTATGAATACAAAGTTTAAGATGACAAATACTTGAACTGAATTAAATCTGGTAAGTAAGGTTTTAATTCATGACTGTTAAGTCGTGATATATTTCAATCTAATCATGGTTACTATAATATTGTACTTCAAACTACATAAAAAAGGCTAGCTATGATCTGGTAGTCATACCCATGGTAACATATGCTAGTAAACCAGGATGTAATTGCTATTAATCAACACTTTGTGAATGTGTTTCTCAGCATTTTCTGCAGCATTTTGCATCACAGAGCTCAAGTGTGAGGTACATATTTTCTGTGCTTTGCTCTTTTACACTGATGACAATGTGTTGATTTTTCGTGTCTGGTATTTTTATTTGGTTAGTCTGATTGCATTTTCCTTCTCTTTACATTTAATTATTTTCTCCCTTCTGTCAGTAGTTTTTGCCCATCTACATTGTTGCGAGCTTTTTCTCCACTAACAACAACTCAGTGGTAATTCAATTTTCCCAAACTTCCTACACATGGGTTCTGCCATCTTTATGCTTCTTAAACTTATTAAACATTGGATGAAAATTAAATGAAATAAATACGTTGTTTAAAACCGTTTGACTAAGTAACAAAACACCTAGACAATCCTTCAAATGTTTTTGTACTATATACAAATAGTTGAAATCTGTAAATTTATACATTTAAAAAATTTTCACATTTGATTCCAGATTAGGTAAATAGATGTCCAAAATGCATATGGTTTTATAAACGCTTACAGATGGCCTATAGGCTTTCATATGACCACCATGTACTTTTTCATTGGTCAAAGTAGTCATAGGAAATTCATGTTCAGCTGAATTTTAGGGACACAATGATAAAGACAACTGATTAAGCATTAAACTTGGTGGATTCTATTCTTAAAAACAGTCTCCATATCTAAAATCACAAGGATTTTTCTTTTCCAGATAAATGTGTGTGTATATACCTATACATATATGTACACATATGTATATGTGTACACAGATATATATATACATACATCACATATACACACACATATTATAATAATATATATTTTCCCCTATATATATCTATCAAAAATCTGATTGGAGTTTAGCTTCCTGCTGTTTTCTTTTTAGCATTTTTTTTTCCGTATTGAAATGTGGCCTGGTACATTGATTTTTCTAGTAGGTGAATGTACTTTGAAAAAAGACTTTTCAGAGCACGAGAGATCTTACTTTCAATATTAAGTGACTAATATAAAAGCATTTTCAGCAGAGTGATGTTATATTGTAAATCATAATATCTATTACTTTTAATTGACATCAGAATTTCTTTTAAACTAATCTCTGCCTCTGATCCATACAATATTATACTATCAGACTTTTTACTGTAAATGGGCAAATAGGACTTCATGATCCTTACATATTGAAAAATCTAATAAAATCAATCCATTTATTCACTTGTTCATGAAACGTTTGTAAGCATCTACTATACCTGTAAAATGCTCTGCTGTACAGTCAGAGTAAAAATAATTTATATAATAAATCTATGCAACCTAGTTTATTGTCCCCCTAAAATCAATTTATAGGGTTCATAGGGTTCATAAGGATTACATAAGAGTTTTTTGTTCTATCAATCCTCCACAGTTGATCAAATCTGTTTAATTGATTTTCTTCTTCAGGAAAAATATTTTTAAAGGGTATAAAATAGCAATTAAAATGCCTGAGGATACAACAAGGCATTCCAAATAATGAAATTAATAAAGTTCAGTGGATCTACATGACACCATAGCCGTTTTTCAAAGAAAGAAAGAAATTTTATTCCTAAGAATTTATGTGTGGACTGAGGTTAGAACAAAAATAAACCAGTGTTCAAGGTCAGACACTGCATTTTGAAGAGAAAGACTGAATATTAGCCGAAGTTCCCTGAGATTCCCTCCTTTCCCATGCTCTGTACCTTGCAATCAAAAATAATCTCAGTTACCACTTGACTGCGAAATGATTGATTTCATTTATTTAGTACTTATTACTATGAAAGATACAAAGAGGTAGAGAACAGTACTTGGTACCCTTCGAAGAAAGGGTGGCAAGGGTGCCTTTTTCCTACTTCAGGGAATTTGAAATGCTAACTAACTAACAAAACTTTCGGACTCTAATATCAAACTCATTTCATTTCAATATTACTGGATTCAGGTAGTTTTCTCCAAGACTCAAGGAATCTTCTGCTTAGGGTAAATCTGCTAGAGCACTGAGACCATAGCTGTGGCAGGTTATAAGTCTCCAACAAGCCCTTGCCATGAGTGCATATTAGGAAACTACATGCCTCAGGTGCTCATTGCTCAACATACTCCCTCGTCTGTGAATATCTCCCTCATCCTGGAAGGATATGAATATGAGAATAGTCATGAAGGTGAAATATGTTACCCTAAAACGGGTTTTAGGTAGGAAGATGTCACTCTACGATGGTTTGTGAATGGTGACAGCCAGTGAGTTTCAATGGGGAGGTGGAGGAAGACAAGCGAGAGGTTCAAATTTAGAAATCCCATCTGGAAGCGGCCTGTTTGGTGATGACCTACTCAGTCATTCTATAAACATTTTGCTTACGTCCTGGTAAAATCCTGGGAACACCTTGTTATTCCTTGTCATTTCTGTCGTCTGAGTTTCATTTGTGTCTAATTTTAACTAATTACATGCTAGTGTGCTATTGCTATTTGTTATTTGAGGAGTGAATGGTGAGATGCTCTAAATGTAGATTGTGAGCAGAGTTGCTTTTGTGAAAGCGAACGAATGTGGGCTGACACTGACGTGTCATTCACAAGTATTATGCTAAGATACCTGCTTTGTTTACTTTGAAAAGTTAGTTTTGATGTTCACCATATGAAAATGTGATGTGATAACCAGCAAGATAGAGGAATTTGCAAAAATCCATTATGGGATAATTTAATCCTCCAAAGAGAAGATTGTTTTCTTGGGTACTTCAAAATTGAAAGAGAAATTGTCAAATTCAATCAAATTCATTTTGTATCTAAAGATCATAAAGGTCTGTTAGATAATATACAAGTGCTATTGCTTTCTGAGCTACTTTCATAGACTCTTTTAATTTTGATTATTGGGGCTTTCCAGGATGATATTTTTGCTCCTCTTATTAATTCAACAATTATTTATGGCTTCTGACCTCTTCTTTATTTATTCTCCCTCCTCCGCCCCCCACCCTCACCAGTCCGGAATAGCTTATCTCCAGTCTTGATTTTATCCACTATGACTTCAGCCATAACTTCACATGCTTTTCATCCAGCTCAGTACTCTGTCTTCATTTCTTTACCTGTACTTCCAGCTGACCCCTCCACATCTCCATCCGATACCCTAAATCCCAAAATTAGACTCATGACTCAAATGGACTGCTCCCCAAATATCATACTTACATATTTTTAAAGAATGCTATCCTGGCTGGGCATGGTGGCTCACGCCTGTAATCCCAGCACTTTGGGAGGCAGAGGGGAGAGGACTACCTGAGCCCACAAGTTTGAAACCAGCCTGGGGAACGTGGCAAGACCTCATCTCCACAATAAATAAAAGCTTAGCTAGGCGTGGTGGTGCACGCCTGTAGTTCTAGCTACTTAGAAGGCTGAGGCAGAAGGATCGCCTGAGTCCAGAAGGTTGAGGCTGTGGTGGCTGTGAGTGTGCCATGACACTCCAGCCTAGGTGACAGAGTGAGACTCCAACTTTATAACAAAAAAATGCTATTCTATTCTAAGAATCACAACTCTTTATATTGGATTATTAGATGAAGAATATAAAGAATACTATCCTATTCTTTATCTGTCGTCTCAGTGAATGAAACTCAGAGGTTCTCAGTTGCTCAGTCTGGAAAAGTCACATGGAGCCTAAGTTCCTGTGTTCTGCTCTAACCATCTCCCTTTAATCATTCAGCTGTGCCAAGTCTCTTTCTTAAATTTCTTTTATTCACTCCTTTTACTTCTAAAGCACGTCTCTTGCCTTGGTTCAGGATTTTCTCATTTCTTTCTTAACAAATGCAGTTAACCCTTCATCAGGGCTCAGTACTCCAGTCTCTTCCACCCCTCCCAATCCCCCTACTTCACAACTCTCTCTTGAGGATCACAGTCTGATCAACTTCCTGCCTTGCTGGAAATTCTTGGAAAGTTTCCCTCAGTTACCCTCCTGCCCTTTTGCCTGATAACTTCTGCACACTCCTCTCTGAACAGACTCCTCTGTAGTTCTGCAGGCAGTGTGTTGTGGTCTCATGCTTCATGTCTCTATGTGTCCTGTTTCCTTTACCTGGAAAGCCCTTTCTTGCCTCGCTTGTTTAGCTGATTTGGACACCTCTTTCACAATTTAGGATAAACATTATCTTCTCTGGGATATTCTCAAAGACACTTTATCTGTACAGAGTATTGTTTTTGGATTTCCCTTTGATATTCCAAGAACATTTTGTGCCTGCCTCCTAGAACTTACCACATAGTTATATGATGAGCTTGTCAATTTCCTCACATAGATGGTGGCTACTCTGAGAGAAGGAATTGTGTCTTATTTACCACTCTCTTCTCAATAATGAACATATTCTGTTCAATTCAAAAATATTTATTGAGTATTATGTGCTAGGCACTAAGTGTTTGAAATACATCTATGCATAAAACAGACAGAAATCTCTGCATGCCTGAATTTATATTCTAGCATATGATATTTGCTTAGTGTTGAACAAGAAAGGGGAGAATGAGAGAGGGAATTGAAATTAAATGTGGAATTGTAATTGCATTGAAAGTAAACAATAATGGGTTTTCTGGTTGGGAACAAGAGATCCCCAAGCCATGAGCATATAGAAAGGGAACTAGACTTCCTTGAGATCTAAGAGGTTTTTTTTTTCTTTTTATGCTGCCAATTGCATCACAACTTCATTTTAGGACTCAACTGGTCTGTAGATGTCAGATTGTCTCATTTTAATTTTAATAAATGTATATTAAATTGTAGTAAAAAGAATTATATGAAGTTAAATAATTTTTCAGAAATTAAAAAAACCCTAGTTACTGTATGTGTATGTGTACTCATGTGCACATAAGAAAGGGAGAGAAACCCTTTAGCTATTTAGGTTAGTTCCTTAAAAGACAATAGTGTTGATTATGGAGACTTTCTCTGGCATTTTCCAACAAACTGTAAGCATTTAAACAATTTAAGAGGTATAACTTTGGGCTAGTTATGTCTGAGCTGGCGAGTCCATGGGACACAAGCCTCTTGGAATTTGGAGGTCCTGGAATCAGTCTGGTTCTGAGTGTTGAGGAACAGGGTCTGTGGGGGTGGAGTGGACAACTCTGTGTCTTGTGGACCTTGTTAGACTATTAAGAAACGAGTGGTCTGGCTGTTCCTGTCCCTTAGCATTTTAGTGTGGGCAGCATGGTAATGTGTGCAGCCTGGAGATAACATCGTTTTCTTTGTCACTATGTATATCGCTTGCTATACTTCGCCAACCTGTCAGAAACAGCCAGGGGATAGCCACTCGTGCGTATTTTGACTGAAAGTGGGAAAGCTTTGAGAATTTTTCTCATATTCATTAATTGTGCTCAGATACTTTTTCTATGTGGCATTTCTTGTAACCGCCTACCTTTAATTGCTTTACATTCCAAAACTTCAAATTAATTGACAGCTACTATGGGGGGGCAAACATATTCATTTTAGTAACCTGGAGGGGTTTTATCTTCATGCCTTGTTCTTTTCCCCAGCACCCCTTCCTAACAAAATTCTGATTTGAGTGTTGCTGTTACTCCATCTCTATCTGGATTTAGGCTTTAGCCGACCCTCTTTTTGTTTGCCTTTATCCTTAAAATATCCCCATGGCATTTTTAATTCCAAGTCAACACATGAATATCTCGCTTGGCATATAGTATCTTACCATATTTTACACAGGGACTCTTTTTAATAAAAAATAAATAACCCTTACACTATTTACAGTCTAGTGGGCAATGAAAAAATTTAATTTTTCCCCAGTTAAATATTTCTTGATGTCATTGTTATATTTCTTTCAAAGCTCTGAAATACTGCCACCAGTCTGGGTCACAGTCTGCTCCCCCAGTGGTACTGACGAACTCTGGAGCTTTGGTGATATGGAAAGCCTTTCTTACTGGACCTGTGCACACCATGGAAGTGGAAAAAGAGAAAAGTTGACAAAAAAGAGATGAGAAGCCAAAAGATCCACCAAAGCGAATCAAGGAATCTGAGTTGACATCTGAAATTAGAGACCACTGATAAGTTTTGCTAGCTGGCACTAGAAGGACAAACCATATTCTCTGGATTTAAGATGAAAATGAGACACACTTTTGAATAATTCTTGCTAATTTCTGTGTCCTTAATATGTTACTAATCTTTGCCTTGTGGGTGACAATTATCTTCACTGGGATAATGGTTAAAGGGGCAGAGGAATCACCTGATGAAGATCACATGGAATAAAAATGGCAGAGACCACCATAGATTTAAGGTTCCTTAATGACTTCTTGTTTGCTGTTATTTCTTCTTCAGGCAAAACTTTTATGTTTTAAAATAAAAGGAAACATACTAATGTTCTTAACTAAATGATCTTTTATTATACTATATTTAAGTACATTTACATTTGTTTCCACTCTGAGATGTGTTCTTAATAGTTAAGAAAGATTTGCTTTCTAAAACTATTGCTATAGTACTGAGATGTGAAATATCTCACTATGTTATATTATCTATAAATAGTGACAATTTTTCACACATGTACATTCAAGTAAATTAGCCCAGTGTTTTATTTCAGACACATATCCAACTGAAAATGGAGCTATACTTTAACACTTACTAATAAAGAACAAGAGTCTTCCTTAAATTGGTAAGTTAAATAGGGCATGAACATGGCACATTTGACATTTCTCTGCTTTACCTTGATGTGTTGACCCTAGTGGAGCTCGTCTCTATATTTTACTTTGATACACCACAGTTTGTTATATAATCTCTTTCTTGTAGATTATCCTTGTGATATGGAGTCACAGTGAAAGCTGTAGTTACTGTGAACTGGACAGGACTGTTGTGCCATTATTTTTGAGGTTTGAGAAGCTTTCATGAACTACAAAAGCTTTAAAAGATCTATCTGTTGGAAGAGATAATGCTTACTTTTATGAATCCCTTGTAGAGAACATTGAAGCTTTCTGCTTAAGTGTAAAACCTAAGAAAAAGATAGTTATTTTTCAGAGTACAATTTTTCAGTAGTGATGTGCTTCTGAAATCTATTCTGTAATGCCTATATTACATAAGCAAAAGCTTGCCAAATATGAACTGTTATCAAAGAATGGAAAACCAAATCAAAATATCTTAGGGAATGTTTCATATGGAATCAAGGTGCATTCCAAACTGAAGTTTCCTTTGTGAACATAATAACCCCCCACCCCTGAACATTTGCATACATTAGCTTCATATCCAGTGTCTTAAATACTTAAAGCAATATCTTCTCTTGGTATACTTAATGAGAAAATCTACAGACTAGGACTCTGTCAGGTACTGAAAGGTCATATCGTGCTTTGGGTTGACCAGCAATTCCACTGAAGGCTTCTAGACAGTGGTCAGTAAGAAAACAATTTTGAAATATGTTCCTTAGTTTTGTGCTGGAATAGAATTCCTGGAATATACCAGGTGGTCAGGATAGGTTAAGACAGTAACAGTCTTCTGATACCTAAATCTGAATAACTCTGCTGACAATAAGAGTAACACTAGCACATTATAGTTTTTTTATATTTAATCACTCATGGGACAATATATATGAAAGTAGGGAAAGAGAAGTAATATTAGACTGTATGGTACTTTGGAGGACAGTAGCTGATGGGTTGCGGAGTCAGTGCTTTGCACTGCTAGTGAGCATCTCCAGGACCCTGTACACTTGGAACTATGTAGAGGCAATGGGGGAGGGGAGATTGAGTCAAGGAAGGATAAGAAAGGGTTTATTGGAGAAATCCTGATTAATTGTTAGTTTTCTTTTTTTACTATTTTTTTTTTCTTTTGAGTCAGAGTCTCACTTTGTCACCCAGGTTGGATGGAGTACAGTGGCATGCTCTTGGCCACCACAACCTTGACCTGCTGGACTCAGGTGATCTGTCCACCTCAGCCTTCCAAGTGGCTGAAAACACAGGTGCATGCCACTATACCTGGCTATTTTTGTTGTTGTTGTTACTGTTGTAAAGACGAGATCTTGCCAAGTTGCCCAGGCCAGTCTCAAACTCCTGGGCTCAGGCAATCCTCTTGCCTCCACCTTCCAAAGTGCTGGGATTACAGGTGTGAGCCACCATGACCAACTGATAGTTTTCCTTAGAATAACAGAGAGTGCAGTTGACCAGCATATTGCAAAAAATTGATCTTTAAAATCAAGGTACAAATTATTAAAGCTCCTTTAAGTTTAAAAGATCTTGCTGATTTATTATGATCTATTATGGTCATTACATATTCTTATACCTGGATCTTTGCACCCAAGTGGTGAAGGCTGGGAATATCTGGAATACAGAGTGGGCAGCTGTCTGAATAGAGAAGGTTCCATTGGGAAAAGTAGGTTGTCATCATGCCTTTTACTAGCACATGGCATCACATTATTAGAGTTTAGGAAATAATTAGTGTGCAAAGAAAATAGTTGGCATTAGAAAGTTTAAAAACCTCTCTACAGGGACATTCATTTAGGGGCAAGAGCTAATAAGCTTCCCTATAAGCCAAAAGTGTGGACAATAGCTCTTGAAAATGAATCACAAGGAGAAAAGGATATGCAAGTTGGAAACAGATGTTGATCTCGGTCAATATGCATATATCCCATTTAGGAGAAATATATGACAGGGGTGATTTTATAGTTAGATGTTAAGTTGTTCCAATTTGAAAGCTAGAGGAATATAGAGCATATTTACCATTAAAGTGATGCTTTCTTTGATCTCTCTTGAAGTATTTCTGTCTTATAGTTGCTAATGTTTGTTGAATGAAATTATTTTTTGTCAGAGAACAGGCCTCAGTGCTCTGTTGTTCTTCAGCCAATTAAAAAATATTTTCTTTATAATAGAGCTACAGTAGTACAACCTGAAAATTGTACCTAATTGAATAATTTATTAATCCTTTCTGGAAACCTGTACTATTAGCTTGCACATCTTTATAGTTCAACTCCATAGACAGCTCAGTATCCCTGGGGTGACTGAATTTTCATTTCTTCTTTGTTTGTAAGGCATACGTTACTCTGGGTGATGTTACACTTTGACAGTCTTTTAGTTACTTAGTACTCTTAGTGTTGACAGTTAAATTCATAAAGTAGCAGACTGGGGACAAAAGTGGAAAATAAGCAAAAAAAAAAAAAAAACCCTGACCTGATTATCCTGATAGTGGTTATCAACTAGTGGAACAGTTTGTAAAGTGTTCCAAAACTATAGGCTATTACTTAAAGTGTGCTTCATTTTTTTCTGATAAATAGATCTGAAATGGAAAGAAATGGGAAGGAACATTTATAATTTAAACAAATTATTAGAACTATTGGTTTCTGGCTAAGAAAAGTAAGAAAAAACCAAAAAGCAAACAATAACACAATTGCTTCCTAAATTGAAACTACTTTTCAAACTTTTCTGTGCCATCCTAAGTGAAGTTTTAGACAATTGTACCTTTTATCAGTATCTACTATGATGCTTTAAAATCCTTTGTCCTTATAAAAAGTCAGAGGGTGAGTTGATATTTCTAGTGCTTCATTTCTTATTCATAGCTTTCAGTATTTTGCTCCCTTTGAGTAGAATTGAGTCTTCAAATGGGGAGTGCAGGAATAAACTGATTTATAGTTTATATATCTGTCTGCAACCAATGGACTGGCCTTGTTCACACATAGGGGTATGGACAAAACCAGCTGTCAGCACATTTTGAAAGGTCTGTAGACAATTTGAATGTTAAGTTGTGTCTGACTTGTGATAAAATAAAGCAATGCACATTCTTTCAAGTAAGTCCTTGGGGGAGACGGGAAAGCCTTTCACAGGTGGTTAATGCTTTTGCTTATTTTTTATAGTTATAACTAACAATTATAAGTGAAATAAAATTATTCTTCAAATCTGGCCATGACCAATTTGTTATAAAGCTATTTGTGTTTGTAAGAGTTTATACACTTATTTCTTATCAGTGAACTGTTGCCTGACTTTTCAAGCACAGAAGAAGGATTTAAAAATCTTTGACAGCAAATAAATGTTTAAGAGAGATTAAGATAAAATTCCAAATATGACATTTATGTTTTTAGCATTCAGCAAAATTTGTATTTCATTGTATACCTAGAAAATAGGCAGCCCATACATTAATTTTCAAAATGTACATAATATATATGTTTTTTCAACTGTTTTGATTTCAATAGTAGGGTTTAGTATCAGGCCGTCTAAGATTGACATTTTTCATTAAAGGCAGCTTAAATACATGTTAGTTCTTGATGCATGCATAAGTAGAGACAACTTTTTATTTTTGTGCTGAAACATTTTCAGGTTGAGAGAGACGAATAGTATCTGGAAATCAGTGTTTCTGGGACCAGAATCTGCTGCATTTCTTTACTTAGTCAATGAGAATTTGAAACATAGATGAGGAGTATAGATTGGACTCTTTGAGGTTCCTCTGAGAGAGCACATTCTCACCATTTTGTTCTGATTAGAGAAGAAAAAAGGAGAAAAATATAAGCAGGGATGTTTTAGAGTTGATTGAAATTATAACCCAGATTTTATTTTTTAGTTTACAAGGAGCCTAGCAATGGCAGATACTTTAACATTTTCACATAGTCAGTCAACATGGGAGGAGAAACACAATGCTCATCTCATAACAAGAACCCATGTAGGTTTCATTTCTTTTTCTGGTGAATTCTGTGTGCTGGGTCTGTCTCTCTCTGGCAGTGGATACATTTATTGTCACTTTGTACACGTCCTTGCATTACATGGTAGAAGAAATGATGACTGCAACTTAAGTCTGACATTTTAATAAGTGTATTTACAAATAAGGATAAAATATCAATTTAATAGGTCCACGTATCCCTAGCGTTTTTATTTGGCTGTGCAAAGTATTACTGCTTGATGGTTTTATATATTTAATTTATAGTGAGAGATAACAAAGCTTATTTTATTTCATTTAACAGTGAATTACAAAAGTCTGAGGTAATTGTTCTAACATAAAAATATTTGAAGTGAATTTACAATATTTGTCTTCTCTCATGTGTGATTGCAGTTTTTGGTGTTCATAGAGCAGGAATGTCATTTATGGAACAGGTATGTGTTTGTATAATTTGTCTTTCATCATAGGGTCTTCTGATATGGTATTAAAATGGGTATTTTTTATCTAAGTTTTCTGCAGTGTGCTAAGGAGAATTTCTGTTTGTAGTGTTATGAATGTAAAATTGATATACATTTCTCTAAATAAATAATTATGAGAGCCTCATCTGGAAAAAAAATTGCCAATAAACTTCATTTATGTAAGCACAAATGAAGTTAAAACTGCAAAGATCACATCAAAGTGTCTGTGAAGAAAAACTGCTGCTAGGATGAGATTTTTCCGGTTGTTTAAGGTGCTTGTGACATTGAAAGCTGTGTATAATAAATCCCGAGTATTTTGTCGGAAAGTGCTTACTTTAATGAAGAATCTGAAGAAATGCTTAGGAAATGAAATCTTAAGAAAAATACTTTTCTTCATTTTAGCATCAGTCAGTATAATATTTTAACTCTTCAAAGGCTCAATATACCCAAAATTAGTTGAGTGAAACTTTAGTCATCAGAGAATTTGTGAAAGAGAAAAAGATGATTCCATTCCACAAACTCTCATTGAAGTCTTCCTTCCACAAGCTTTCATTGATGTCTTCCTTCTCCCAATTAGATTTCTTGGGATTTTTGTGTGTGAAATATGCATTTTTATCTTACAGTTTTCAATCCTCCTTGTGCATATTTTGTCTTATTTAATGCTTACCCAAAAAGTAGTCTATGTTTGGTTCTGATAATTTGCACTTGTGATTTTGTAGTACTGGGAGTTGCACACCTGGCCAGACGTGTGCTGTATCATCTCTGGGTCTGCCAGAGCCCCTCAGATCAGATATTAGGGTCCTGCTTTCCTGATTAACAAAATGCCTTCGGTTGTTTGTGGTCATTTCTCAAGAATCACACAACTTGTATGAGCCATAGAAAACATGAAAGCCCATTCTATTTTAACCCTTTTTGCATATTTTAAATCATTTTCTATTTTTAAAAAAAGAAGAAAATGAGGTCTAAAAGAGTTAAATAACACGTATTCTACTGGATAGGATAGGTCACACAAAGATAAACAAGATATTTTACAATATAATAGCAAGACAGACCTTTTATACACAACTGTAATAAAAATGTTTTGAATAAATTGAGAAGTATTTAAAATGTTAGGGATTTATAAAAGAGGAAGCAATTAATTCATGCTGGAGGGAAAAGGAAAGACCATTTGACATCCTGCTACATGAACTGGAACCTGAAAGGTGGGCAGGATTTTGTCAAGGAGAGAGGTCAAGTATGATGAAAAGAAAGGAATGAAGGGATATAAGACTAGAAAGGGAACTGGGGAGGTGGCATGGAAATTGACTGTATGATGTAATCAAAATTATAACTCTGCCAAAATAATATAAACTGTATGAGATAAAGAAAAAGACAAATAAAAGTCATAGAATATTGTATGTTTCTCAGTGACCCAGAGGGATAACATGAACTAAGAGAATGGGAGTGGAAAAGAATGAGAGTCTCCCTAAGAGAGAGGCTGAATGAGATGATTATTTGCCTCTAGGAGCAGATGGTAAAGAGAAAGAACAAAAATGATACTGAGGTCTCTGGCAGTAGTGATAGGGAGAGTAGAAGGAATTAACACAATTATAGTGATCAATGATGATTTCCTTTTGAACTGTAGATCACTGAATTTGGCAGCGGAGATAGTTGACATTGGAGAAATTATCTTAATGACTGATAATCCAATTGTAATATGAGGAATAAGTGAAAATTAGAGAATTTAAACTATGCATATATGAATTTTTTTTTCCAAAAATGTTTCTAGTTTGGCAGAAGAGAAAGAATGAATACATGGCCAATGCTAACTGGTCTAATAATAATGATGTTGATGATAATGGCTAAGAGTTAACAGTTATAGAGCTCTTACCAGGTACCAGGTATTACTCTAAGTACTTGCCCATTTACCTTTCTTAGCACGCTTATGAGGTAGATTTCATTATTTTCTTTCTACTGATGAAGAGAAAAGACACCTGGAGCTTAATAGAGAGGGATCAGTCACATGGCAGACAAGTTTCAGGACTTAGACATGTGAGCATAGGAGGAGAAAAGGGATTCACAACAGGAGCTGGAATGAATAGAGGATGTCATTAATGTTTTATAGCACCTTGAGTACACTTCTGTTTTACAACTGCTGGTGGACAAGGCAGGCATCATCTGAGACAGACATAAGGTGGAGGCAGGATTTGACAGCTATCCTCAAATACCCGTTAATTAGAAAAGTAGGCTTCTACAAGGTAGATTTCTGATTCTTTACAAGACTGTTACATAGATGTGGTTAACAATCAAAAATTTAATGCATCAACAAGTTAATGTTTATAAAAATGATTAAAACACTCTTTCAAGAATAGTGGTTAACAATAAGTCAAATAATGTTAGTTATTATTACCATTATTATCCTTTCATCCATCCATAAAGACAGTAAATATGAATGCTGACTACTAGGTACTGGGAAGTCCAGAAATGAAAGACATAGGGTCTACCATTAAGGAACAGTCCAGTGGGAGAAGCAGACAAAACCATTACTACAGAGGATACTGATCCATTAAAAACAAAGAAGAGATTGTGTTAATTACCAGATGTCTTAAAAGATGTACATTTTCTAAGCCTTCAAGACAAGAACTAGCAAAGACAAATAGTTGTATGCATTGGTATTTATAACTCTCCTAAACCAAATAAGATATTATGCAGCCATAAAGAAAAACAAAATCATGGCCTTTGCAGCACCATGAGTACAGCTGGAGAACGTCATACTAAGTGAACTATCCCAGAAACAAAGAACTGAATACCACATATTCTCACTGATAAATAGACCCTGATTACTGGTCACACGAGTACTAGGGTGACATTGACAAATGCTGCACATTGTTAGGGGAGGGAGAAAAGGAGAGAGAAGGAAGGGGAGCAACATTTGTGTACCTAGTCCATTATCAAGGGGAGAAGCCCAGCTAGAAGCCCAAACTTCACCACCATGCAACTTTCTTATGTGGTAAATCCTCACTTATACCCCACAACTCTAAAATAAAAATAATAAAAATCAAACTAGGACTAAAATAAGCTGTGAATACAATTTGTAACAAAATAAAAGGAAAAGAAATCAATAAGCACCTCATAGACTGATGATCAATGTGTGTGACCAATCATTTACGAAGTAGTAATGAAAATTTCTAAATAAGAACAAAAACACTACGACTCAAACAGCAGTCATAGAAATATAAACTTAAACCATCAGGAGATAACTTATCACTTGGTGAATAAGACACATTTTTGGTGATTGCCAACTTGCAGTGAAAATGAACATTTGTATACATAAGGCTGAATTGTACCCCACGTCTTTAAAATAATAAATTAATTTAAAAATTGACTAGCTCATACCCTTCCAATAAGAGTATAAATGATGCAATTCATTGAGAAAACAAGCTAGCGATGCATAAGTCAGTCTACATTTGAGGGCCTGTTCTATTGGAATCATATTAAATATGGTGACGGTAGTGTGCATTTTTATTTCAGCACTATTTAAAGTGGGGGAAACTTGGAGCAATCAAAATATCCATTTATAACTGGGAAGTGGTTAGGTAAACAGTTCTCAGGGAACATTTAGAGGATGTTAGTAATGTTTGTTTAGCAGTGTGGACATTGCTCACACAACAATATTAAATAAATAAAACAGGATGCAAAATTATGTATGTAAAATAGTTTAAAATAATGATATCCAGAAAAAAGAAAGATTTTGGTTGGTGTTAATGGTCATCTTTGGGTAGCAGGTCTTTAAGCAACTTTTTTTTCTTTCAGTTTTTGGTTCTTTACAAATATTTAATTGGAACGTAATTTGTGAGCATATATGAATACAATCCATTTCCTCACCAACTTAAATATGATAAACATTTAAAAATATTTACTAAATTATTTCACTTTGATTTTTCAGAATAATTTATAAGATAGGGCTGGCCATATATTTTTTATTTTAGAGATAACAAAACAGGAATTAATGACTGCCCAATATTAAAATATTATTTATTAATTTATTCATTAATTTATTTTTATTTTTTAATACTTTTTTTGCACAAAAAAGATAAAGAGAAGAGTTATGAGAAGCTTTTATGAGTAGTTTCTATGTGCATTTTCTTATAATGTTTCAAGAATTTGGGGGGAGAGAAAGATGGCAGGAGGGAAAGTTCTGGAGGAATAATACAGTGCATTTTTTTTTCTTCAAAAGCACCTAGGTGCCAGGAAAACAAACAAACAATGTTTTTGTTTGTTTAACAAATACTTGATACCAGAGTAGGAGCTTTTGATCCAGAAGTTAAAAGAGTACCTTAACACTGGAACATATTTATTGGGACAACTTCATTGGAGCAGCCATTATGAATTAAATTGCATTTCTTGGCACCCACATCCCTTTTAATAACTTCTTGGGTTTTTTTGTTTGTTTGTTTGTTTTGCCTGGGTTTGATATGTCATTGTTCAATGTTAGATCCATCCCAGTCACGTTTCTGGGTATAAACCAATCCAGCATTTTGTTCTTGACAAACCATGTACTTCAGGTTAGGCAGACATGGATTCCAGTCTGGGTTCTACCATTTACTGACAAGTGGTCTTGGGCAAATTACTCAAGCCCTTTAAGTCTATGTCCTCATTTTAAAACTGAAGCCAGTACTTTATAAAGTGCTTTTGAGTCAACATAGGAAAAAGTTTTGCAAAATGTCTGACACATAATAAATGCACAAGAAATATATCTTTTCTAATTCATTCTCCATTGGGATGTTATCTACTCCATTGTTGGTACTCAAAGATAGATGCAATGTTCCTATATAATTCTAGATTGGAGACTTTAGCAGTTTTAGTCATTGATTAGTCAAGTTATTAACTTTACTTTAAAATATTGTTAGAACATGTGCTTGATAAATAATATATTGGGTTAGAGTCTAGGACATATTTGATTAAATAATTTCTCAGATTTAATCTAATACTGTGCACAGTTGTTGATGAGTGGCACGTAATACTTGTTATGAGGTTGGAAGAAATAATTATATTTTATTGTATTAATACTTTATCAAGTGGGTGACAAATCTGAGCCCAATTTGACCTCATATGAAAAAAGGTTCCCTAAGTTGTCTGAAAATAGAAATAAATAGCTATTTATTTAAAATAAAACTTTCAAAACGATCTATTACCAGATTTCTCTCATCATGACTGAAATATTGCTGTAGTTGTAAGATAATTTTTTTAAAAGACAGAACTATTGGTAATAATCATTACTGTGAGGCACCCAAAGAGTTTTATTACAGTCAAACTTTTTTTTTCCCCAATCTGGTTATATATCAGTGAAACCATGAAAACAGATACTATAGAGGTAAGCCAGATATAAAAAATTTAGGCCAAAACTCTTCTTAAGTCAATATTAAGAATGAGGACCTTTCTAGTTTTAAAATACTGTGGTCTGAGAGCCTTTAGTATCACAAAGTATGAAGTTATGGAATATCAGATTCTTTTCAACTAGGGGGTGAATATCTTCCCTTCTATTTGATTTTAACACAACGGCTCTGTTTATTATAACCGTTTGTTACCATAAAAGTATAAACTGAAAGGTAGCAATGATGGGTGAGTGTAATATATTACGTTAAATAAACTTGTCCTGTGTGCAGAACATGGAAAGCTCTGTTTACATTACAGTAAGCTGTTTTCTGCTGCATTTACAATTCTGCTGTGCAAATAAATTAAGAGGGCTTATGACAGCTCAATTTAGTTTAGCTGGTCAAACCCCAAAGACATTATTGCTGCAATTTTAGCATATTTAACTCTATCTAGGTATTCAGTAATGTAATAATCAGCTAAGTCGTTTTCAAGCAAGGAGTGTTTTAACTGATCATTTAGAAAAAGAACAAAAGAAAATTACTGGACAAAACCTGAAGAGTACAATCCAACATACAAAGGACGTGAATATAAAGGTTATCATATGAAGAAGATATTTTAAAATTGAATGATGTGTGATATAAAATAAAATATTTTTCATACTCTGACTCACAAGTTGATCTAGGTAGCAACTTTGGTTTGGACCAAAAGTAAAAGTGGTGGGAGGGAAGTGGAAATTTGTATATGGTTCCAAATTCTCTTTTGTATTAAGTAGAATAGACAACGCCAATGTTTTTTTAAAAAGTTAATTACAGCTGGGCTTGGTGGCTCAGCCTATAATCCCGCGCCTTTGGGAGACTGAGGTGAGTGGATTGCCTGAGCCCGTGGGTTCGAGACCCGCCTGGGCAGTGAGACCTCATCTCTACAATAAATAAATAAAAAAAATCAGCTGGGCATGGTATCGCATGCCTGTAATTCCGGCTACTCGGAAGGCTGAGGCGGAAGGATCGCCGGAGCCCAGCAGGTCGAGGCTGCGGTGGCCGGGAGCGGCCGCTGAACTCCAGTCTGGGCAACAGAGTGAGACTCCAACTCAAAAAAAAAAAAAAAAAGTTAATTACAGTTTTTAATAAACCAGATTTAATTTTCTCAGCTTTCTGTTTAGGATGAATTGTCATTTTCTGGTGTGTGTGTGTGTATGAAATTGTGACACAGAGAGGTGGTATAACAAAGCAGAGTCGAAAAACTAAATTCAAGTTCCTGCTTAACCAGATGTTAGGTAGGTGACCACTTAAGCAATATGGATTATTGAGCACTTAGTTCAGGCTTTCAAATTCTGTTATTTAAAACTTAGACTTATATGGGAAATTGGGGTGCCTTGGGCTGATTAATAGTATAGGAATCTTTGCACGGTGTACATCTTGTGCCCTTTCAAGGCCAACCTTCTTTACATTTCCTACAACCACACAGATCCCATGTGCCTTATACATCTCATGGCTCCACTTATGCCCATGTGGTTGCCTTTGTCAAGAACAATTTTTGTCCTTCTTCCTCCTGGTGAGAGGCTTGTCATCCTTCTGTGCCCATTTCAAATGTTCCCTCTATTCTAAAGTTTTTCTCCAGAGTATTTTTAGCTAACTCCGTTGTTTTAAAAATATTATTTAGTGTTTGAAAAAATAACATAAATGCATTGTAAAAATCACACAAATAAAAATGTAAAAATAAACATTAACCACAGCTCCTTGCATAGGAAAAAAACATCATTAGTATTTTTAATATATTTCAAAATTTTATATTATTCAAACCCACATTTTCCCTCCAAAGAGTAGGCAATAACAAAAACAAAACCAGCATAGGAACTAATTTGTGCCATTTTACATTCACTTTTCTGCTTAGATCAATTTCCCTTTTTCGTAAATGTAAATATTCTTAGAAAACCTGATTTTTAGAACCTCATAATAGTTCATCACAGACATAGGGCATAGTTAATATAATAGTTCCTCCTTCATTGACCATCAAGGCTGTTGAAAATACTCTGCTTTTATAAGCAAAGCATGAAAACATCCTCATAAATAATTCTTGTGCATCCCTAATATTCCTGCAGTTCAAATTCCTAGAAGAATTCCTGGGTATGTACATTTTTCATACTTCCAAATGGCCTGCTAGAGAAATTGCATCATTTTGCACTTCTACCAGCTCTGTGCAGTAGTGCCCATAATCACTGTGCTCTTCCTGCAAGGGCAGGACTCATTATGCTATATGTGAGTGATTTATTTACTTATCTCTCTAGGCTGCTAGACTACAGAGTCCTACATGGCAAGAGCTGTATCTTACTCATTTTTAATCCTAGGGTCTAGTGCAGAACCTGCTGTGAAAAATACGTGCTAAGTTAAAATTTGTAGAATGAATTATAATTTTCCAGTTTGTTCCTAATCTGTGCGTCTTATTTCTTTATAAGTTGCTTCTTAGTTGTCAATGATATTAAACAGTATGAAATCCTGCCATTTTTGTCACATTGTGAGACAAGTCTGTGATTTTGGTATCTTAATTTTAGAACTGGCTTTGGTCTGGCCTTGGACAGGAGATTTCCTCTATCATACAGTGTTAGTTGTACAGATAACAAATATGGTTATAAAAAGTGACTTTTTACTTATTCTACTTTCAATTATGAATGGTTTAGAAAAATTTAGAAAAAAAATAATGACTAGGTGTAAAAACATCTTTATAGAAAAGGGTATAGACTTTCTTTATGAGGCTTGGGAATCCCATGCTGGTTAATGTACATGTCCCAGGTATTTCAGGCTTATAAATGCCCACACTCATCTATATTCAATTTGTATCATGTGGAACTATAAGATGTTGATAATTTATCTTCAGTTGGTTAGGGATCTCTCCTAAACATTTTTAATCGTTCTTCTCAAATTTGTATTGAGGTATGACTTATAAGATAGAACATCTGTGGCTCTGATCCTAAAAATTATGGTAAAGTCATGAAATAATCATAAAATCAGTGCTCAAGGAGCAGTTTTAAACTTGATCATTGTCTATTATAGGTCCTGTAAATGCTCAGTAAATCAAAGTAGTACATCATAGTGATGTGCTTTGGAGTACAATGAAACAACCTATCTTTAAGAATTCTGTAGAATAAAATTTGTAAATTTTATCATAAAATGCCAACAATGTTGCCAAGAATGAGTATTAAGCAAGACAAGATCAATCACGTCAAGTATGTAGAGAACCTCAGGGAGCTCAGGGCACAGGTGCAGGAGCTCAGAGTGGATTCGGAACCAGACTCTGCATGACCAGGCTATTTCCTTCAGCTCTTGTGCCTCAGTTTCCTCACTGGTGTACCAGGAATAATAATAGTACTTCATGTTTGTCTTACACATTAAACATAGTCACACATATAGAAACCTTGAAACATATTGTTTGTCTTTAAATCAGATTCGACTGAATAAGGATTTCAAACTGCATATTGTTTGTCTTTAAATCAGATTCGACTGAATAAGGATTTCAAACTGCAATACAATCTTTTAACTATATTTGACTGGATAACCAATAGGAAAACGTCCAGCCAAAGGACAGGAAAAACTTTTTAAAAATACGTTTTACAGGTGAAATACTATTGAATACAAAATATATGAGGAAAGTAATTTAAAATGTATATGTACATAAAATATATGACCTTATTTTCTTAAATTCTATTGCCTTTTAAAATTGAATCCTCTGTTTTATTTATTTATTTTTATATTCTTTTAAAAATTTTTATTTAAATTCAGGAGCTACATGAGCAGGTGTGTTACATAGGTATATTGCATAATGGTGCGATTTGGACTTCTGTTGAGTTCATCACCGAGTTGGTGAGCAGGGTGCACAATGAGTGGTTTTTCAACCCTTGTTTCTTCCCTCTCTCCCCCAGTGTCTGTGGCTTTCATCCTTATGGCTGCATAAGGTGAAGTTGGTGTTTCACTCCTATTTATAAGTGAGAACATGTGGTACTCAGTTTTCGGTTTCTGTGACAATTTACTTAAAATGGTGGTCTCCAACTGTATCCATGTTACTGCAAAGGACAAGATTTTGTTCTTTTTTATGGCTGTGCAGTATTCCTTGGTGTATATGTACCACATTTTCTTTATCCAATCTACTCTTGATGGGCACCTAGGTTGATTTCATGTTTTTTGCTATTGTGGATAGTGCTGTGATAAACATACAAATGCAGGTGTCTTTTTGCTTGAGCAATTTATGCTCCTTTGGGTATATACACCCAGAGTGGGATTGCTGGGTTGAGTGGTAAATCTATTTTCAGTTTTTGAGAAATCTCCAAATTATTTTCCAGATGGGCTGCACTAGCTTGCATTTCTAACAACAGTGTGTGAACAACCTCGCCAACATCTGTTGTTTTTTGACTTTTTAATAATAGCTATTCTGGCTGGTATGAGAAGATATCTCATTGAAATTGTAATTTGTATCATTTAAAAGCTTATATTGTTTATTATTAAACAATTAATATTTACTCTCATTACCCATCTATGAGTATTTACAATAATAAATGGCCAATGACAGTTCCAGGGGATTGTGACCATAGTGAGAAAAAGATCTCAGGAATTCTAGAGATTAATTGCTTCATTAAGCCCACAATTTAAAGGTAGCTTCCAGCTTTAAAAAAAATTCTCCCTGAAGGACCACTAAGCTACTAAATATATTCTAATACTTCCGATACAAATTTTCACTATAACCCACAGATTTCTCCAAGATGTAATCTTAGTGTAATAATGTAGGATCAATCAGAATCTATTGCTTGAAGTCTGCAAACAAAGAATTAATGGATGTGTCAAATTCATTACCCAAAGGGAGTATGAATTGTAGCAGAACTCTAGCTAATATCTGACAGTTATATTTAAAAAGAAACTCATTCCTATTCCAGGAAGTAGTGAAAGTTAAAAAGATGAAACATACTCTTTCTGTATTTAGCCTGCTTCTAATTAAATGCTAGGAATGTCAAAAGAAACTAGGAGGACAGAGAATCAGCTCAGACGTCCTTAAAACTTCAATCTCAATATGCTGTCCTGAAGATTATTTAACTTATCCATTATATTTCATCTTTACTTATGAAAAATTAGGCAAACTTTAAACTAGTCATCTTTTATTCCTGCTTTACAATGTTTATTAATGTGAAATCACAGCTAATTCAGAATAATAAATGGAAATAGATTCGTTGCTATCCCATGTGTTGTAGTAGCAAAAGCTAAGCTAAAATGCCTATTTTCAGAAATTGATTAATTTCTTGAATGTGGTATCATCGAAATATATAGCAATACCTATAATAACATCTATGCTCTTATTTTACATAGCATTGCTACATCTTTATACAGTTGCGCATGAAATCTTTGTGCAAACACATTTTATGTCTTGTTAGAAACAAGATGTTGCCTGCTTGTATTTTCTCACAATGAACATGATTCTATTCCAAAATAAATGAACAAGTTTAGATATTATAAACACAAGGATGCACATAGATGTAAATTATGCATTCAACTAGAAAAGATATTAATTATGCATTCTATTAGACAATCTTAGATGCTGCAAAGAATCTAAAAGCATTATTCTCATGAGCAAGTATGTCAGTTGAGAAGCAGGCCCCAAGATGAATTTGGATATACAAGAGTTTTATGGGGTTTAGGGACAGATGCCTGTGAAAGATAAAGGGGAAAAGAGTCCAAGTAGGCAGGGAGGTCTCAAAATGCCAGTACAGGTCTCACCTGTGAAAGGAGAGAAGAAGAAATAATTAGGATGCAGGAGCCTCAGATTGCAGCAGTTTAGAGAAAATCTTAGCCAGGTTGATGGAAAGTCCATAATAGTAGGAAAAAAGTTGACTGGTAAACTGTTTTATACTGCTATACTCTCAACACTCAACACACCAAAAAGTATGGGGGTGGGGTGGGGAGAAGCTTTCCCCATGCACCAATCAGTTCTCCAGGGGACATAAACTGAGTGCCCAACTGTTCAACTCAATTATTATTACATAGCTTACAGACATTGTCTACCTGAAGTTAGAGTCAGATCCAACAGACTCATACAACTTCCCCCCACTTCAGATGCCAAGCCAAGTCTGGTTCTCCAGAACTTTTGACAGCTATAAATTAGGGGTTCCCATGACCCCCTTTTTGAGTTTCAGTATTTGCTAGAATGGCTCACAAAACTCAGGGAAATGTTTTACTTATGTTTACCCATTTGTTGTCAAAGGATACAAATGAACAACCAAATGGAAGAGATGCCTAGGGCAAGTTGTAGAGGAAGATGTGGGGAGTTTCCAAGCCCTTTCCAGGCGAACTGCTCTCCCAGCACCTGGAAGCTCTTGGAAACATATCCTTTTGGGGTTTTATAGAGGCTTCATTATGTAGGTATGATTGATCGTATCATTGGTAACCAATTCAACATTCAGCCCCTCTCTTTTCTCCTGGGGCCTGGGGTGGGGCCGAAAGGTCCAACTCTCTAATCACGGTTCCCATGGCAGCAAGTCCCCTGCTGAGGCAGTGGTTTGGAGATTCTAAGGGTTTTAGGAGCTGTGTGCCAGGAAGGAGATTCAGAGACTAAATGCAGTCATGCACCATATAAGATGTTTTCTTCAACTACAGACTGCATATACTATAGAGGTCCCATAAGATTATAAGGAAGCTGAAAACTCCCTTTCATCTAGTGGCACCATAGCCATCATAGCATCATAATCAATATGATTATCATAATCACTCACGTGTTTGTGGTGATACTGGTGTAAACAAACCTACTGTGCTGCCATTTGCATAAAAGTACAGCACGTATAATTATGTATAGTACATAATACTTGATAGTGATAATGATTATGTGTTTGTGTGTTGACTGTTCAATACTTTTTATTGTTAGTGTAGAGTGTACTCCTTGGACTGACAACAATTAACTGTGAAACAGTCTTAGGCATGTACTTCAGGAGATATTCCAGAAGAAGGTATTCTTGTCACGGGAGATGACAGCTCCGTGCCTGTTATTACCCCTGCAGACTTTCCAGCAGGACAAGATATGGAGGTGGTAGACAGTGATATTGATGATCATGACCCTGTGTTGGCCTGGACTGGTGTGTGTGTGTGTGTGTGTGTGTGTGTGTGTGTGTGTGTGTGTGTGTGCGCACACGCGCATGTGCGCATCTGTTTTTAAAGTAACAAAAAAGCTTAAAAAGTTGGAAAAAACTTGCAAATAGGAAAAAGCTTATAGAATAAGGATAGAAAGGAACTATTTTTGTTCAGCTGTACCAAGTGTTTGTGTTTTAACCTAAGTGTTATTGCAAAAGGGTCAAAAAGTTGAAAAAAATTAAAAAGTTTATAAAGTCAAAATGTTACAGTAAACTAAGTCTGATTTATTATTGAGGAAAGAAAACTTTTTAAATAAATTCAATGTAGCCCAACTGTACAGTGTTTATTAAGTCTACAGTAGTATACAGTAATGTCCCAGGCCTTCCCATTTATTTACTCACCACTCACTCACTGACTCACTCAAAGCAACTTTCAGTCTTGTAAGTTCCATTCATAATAAATGCCCTATATAGGTATATCACTTTTCATACTTTATACTGTATTTTCACTGTACCTTTTCTATATATACTTACCATTGTATTACAGTTGTCTACACTAGTCATGCATTAACATACTGCACAGGGTTATAGCCTAGGAGTGATAGGCTATACCACACGTCCTGGGAATGTAGTGGGTTATACCATCCAGGTTTGTGTAAGTGCATGCTGTGATGTTTACACAATGGTGAAATTGCCTAAGAACCTATTTCTTTAAATGTCTCCCCATTGTTAAGCAATGCATGACTGTGTGTATGTCTTACTATGTCACAGGAAGTCTCTGAGCCAAAGACTTGTCTGATCTGAGTACCTTGCCATTCTTGATCCCTGGTGGGAGTAACTAACCTGGGTGAGGCATTAGGGGCTGAGGCTGGTGGAAGTGTGACCTGGAATGAACATCACAATGAATTAAATAGCACAGCAGCTAGAGGCTGTCAGGCCACTGCCCTTCCTAAAGCAGGTTCTAATGAAGAGAGCTCTGAGCAGAAGCCATTATGGCCACCTTACGGACCAATAGGTAAAAAGTTAAAAATACCTCTTTTCTACACGAGCAGCACTTGAAAGATTATCTATCTCTAACTTGTCTAATTCTGTTTGTAAATGTTCATCTCTACTTTGTGGTTTGGTGTCTTAAGTCTCGACCATCCCAGTTCTGAGGGCCAGCCATAGATGACAATGCTTGCTTGCTACTGTCATTCCCCAGAGATCCTCAGTCTGATGCATCTGTGACTTTTTAATGTCATACTTTCTCAGGTGAAACCAGAGAAGTCATTGGGATCTACACTCAGGTCCCTACCAGGCCCTTTCTGTATATGATTATAGGTTAATAATTAACCTTTTAGGCCTCAATTTTCTCAACTGTAAACTGGGAATAATAATACAATAGAGGGCTGAAAGTGTGGCTTTAATGAGAGAAAACATGTAAACTTCTCAATATGATTCTTGGCATATGTCAAGCACCATAAAATATTAACAATTTTTATTGTAATTATAATTGTTGAGAATCTTTGTGTTATCAATACGTTATATTCGTATACAGAAACAGCCAGGATTACTCTGTGTTGCTTCTATTTGAGCTATAAGCTTTGTTTTTTGAGAGCCCAAATTGTTTCCTTAAATTTAATGTTAAGTGAAGTAAAATAGTGTCAGAGATCTATGAGTTACCATATTAGGATCCTGTCTAGTACTATAGATTTTAAATTGAAGGTTTTTGCCTATTAGCCAGCAAATCCATAGTTCCATGATGTGTATTAAAGGTTCATATTTCTGAGGGACAAAAACAAAATGTTGAGGACTTTGAAGCTGATAAAAGGAAGCAAATTACTTACCTAGACTGAGACCAAGACACCTGTGCCTCAGAGGCTCTCAGTTTACTAACCAAGAAGTGCTACAATGTTTGCTCCTTTTTGTTTTCCTGTTAAAAATGCTCACCATAAAATTATTAACTGCTTGAGAATGCTCTTGATGAATATGAGGAAAAAGTAAAGTGGTTTGAGAAGAATATTATAAACTAATTATGAATATGGCTTAGGATGTGAACACAAACCGAGTGATTTGTGAAACTTTCATCACTTGTTCCTATTGGTAACAGAAACCACGTCTCATGGGAAAGTATACATTTATGGGTATCAACTAAATTTCAGTTATGCTGTACTTTTGTTATCAAGGAAAGTAGATGTTATAGTGATGGTTGAAGATTCTTGTAGCTAAAAAATAAACCTTGTTCTCAAGAAGCTTACATTACAGTTTGAGAGGAGAAAGAAACTATATAAGAAATGTAATAAAAAGAGTAGAATATATAATGTGTTAGGTGGTGTAAATGTTATAAAGAAAAATAAAACTATGTAAAGGACCTTTTTTATAAGGTGACAAAGGGGTACCTGCTGGGTTTAGGAATGTGGTGAATATTTGGGAAACAGAATTAAATGTGAGCTCAAGGCTGTATTGATGTGGTTTCAACTAAAAGACAGAGCAAACTACAGATAAAAAGAAATATATGGCTTATTCCAAAATGGAGCGCCCTATTATCTTAGTACTAAAATGATGAATTTAACGGCTTAGTATATCTAAAGCCAATGTAGGAGTGAAGAGATATAGATATGATGAAGCAGAGTCATTAAAATAATAAGGCTCATTGTTTCTATATTCTATAATGTATCATAAATATACAAGCTTTATAACTCAAGGCATTTGATTCTTGAATGCATTTTGGAGAATTTTCGAACTTCATGAATCCCTGATTTAAAGAATACCTCTTTTTATCCTACATTAATTTTCATTCTCCAAAGTCCTCATCAGACATATTAAGAAATTATTTGATATTGTGCTGGAAATTATGACCATAGACTCAGAATTTGAAATAGGACTCTGCGCTTTGCTGCTAATCTGTATGCAAGAAGAAGAACTGAAACAAGCACCATCAGGGTGCAGCTACTCTGGATACTTGTACATCTGTATAGCACAGGTCTTATTTGTACCTTTTATACGGAAACAGCATGCTATGTTGAATGAAGCTGTAGGGGTCTCTTTATTTATTTATTTGTTTGTTTGTTTGTTTACTGAGTTGGAGTCTCACTCTGTCGCCCAGACTGGAGAGCGGTGGCACTCTCCCGGCCACCGCAGCCTCGACCTGCTGGGCTACAGTGATCCTTCTGCCTCGGCCTTCAAAGTAGCCAGAACTAAAGGCACACGCTACCACGCCTGGCTAATTTTTTAATTTATTGTAGAGACCATGTCTCGCCAAGTTTCCCAGTTGGGTCCACTGGCCTCTGCCTCCAAAAGTGCTGGGAATACAGGCTGAGCCACCAAGCCCAGCCTTGGGGTCTTTTTAAAAGAACTGTTTTAACTGAAGTTTAGGGTCTTTCCCCACTACTAACTGCTTTTCTCTTGCTAGTGGTCAAGGTTCCAGGGTTTCTGGTGACACAAGGGAAATTTGGAAAGGGGATTTTGTAACACAGGCCCCTGACTAGAGTGGTATATCCAAGAAGTAGGAAGACATTTAATCACCCTCTGGAATCTAGAGTCCTTGTTACCCCTCCAAGGCTAAAGGAAAAAGCAAATACCTATTTTTCAAATAATAGTCATATCTAAAACCAACAAAGAAATAACAAAACATACAAAATTATTTATATTAATTTTGTTATACTTACTTTTTAAATTTCAATAAAATATTGCTGAAGATACATTGTCTTTAAAGGTGCCTCTGAGAATCTATTTAGCCTTAAGTTTCCCTATGCCCTGAATAAAGGAATCTTCAAAAAAAATGTAGATTATCATCTTTAATTTTTATCTTTCATTTTCTTTCTGGGTAAATCTCATCCTTAAAATCCATACTTTTCTTTAAGTATTAGTTTTTAAAAAGAATGGCTATAAGTATGAAAGTGAGTTCCACTGAATGTCACACGTCTTCAATTAACATTGATAATTATATCAAAAGGAAAGCAACATGTATTAATATATTTTCATTTTAATTTTTAGAGGTTTTTTTTTGGAGGGAAGGTGTGAGTAGTACTATAAGACCCCTCCCTAACCTAGAATTATTTTAAGACTGTTTATAGTTTTATCTACCAGTTCTATTTAAGCAAATCTTAGTGGTGAGGGAACCTTTGATATTTTCTCCAGAAGGTTCTTATTAAAAGTAACTTCTAAATATCCTAAAGAATTAATATAAATGAATTAAATTTTCTAGCTGTCTCCTCAAAAAATCAATATTCAGGCCGGGCTCAGTGGCTCAGCCTGTAATCCCAGCGCTTTGGGAGGCCGAGGTAAGTGGATTGCCTGAGTCCATGGGTTTGAGACCCACGTGGGGAACTTGGCGAGACCTCGTCTCTACAATAAATTAAAAAAAAAAAAAAAAACTAGCTGGGCCTGGTGGTGTCCGTAGTTCCTGCTACTCGGAAAGCTGAGGCGGAAGGATCTCCAAAGCACAGCAGGTCAAGGCTGCAGTGGCCGGGAGCAGCCACTGCACTCCAGTCTGGGTGACAGAGTGAGACTCCAACTCAAAAAAAAAAAAAAATCAATATTCAAATGTATGTGTTTATTTCATAAATAATTATCTAGAATTAATTGTGTGTCAAGCCCTATTCAGGGACTTTACACGTACTAACTGATTTAAGTCTCCAAAAAACCCTATGAGGAAGGAACAGATGGAGAAATGAAGACAAAAAATGGTTTACTAGCCAAAATCACGGGGCTCGTAAATGGCAGAACTGGGATTCAAATAAACAGTCTGACACCATAGAGGGTTCTGAACAGAAAAATGTCCCTGGAAAAGGAGAAAGATTGGATGTTTACCCATTAGTTTATAAGAAAGTATAAGAAGCAAGTATTGGAAAGAATGGAAAAGTAAAGTAAAAAAAAGTCCAGAGAAGAAAACGTGGGTCCAAGTAATGCTTTTTGTACTTCTGTTCTCTCTTGGGCATAGGGTCCTACTCCTATTTTTTTTTCAGTCATAGTTGAAGGATTGATGTTTACTGCTAACAAGTTCTAGGGTATTAAAAAGAGAATTCTTCCCTTCATCAACCTAAACTCCATATCTGTTGTCAATGCTGATGAAACCTCCTCACATTAGAAGACAGATTTGCTACCAAACTCAGCCTTAGAATAATTTGTAACTAATGAAACTTGTAGGTTATTTTCAACCCTTTTACATATTATATTGTCTTTATTTCTCCTTTATTATTGCTTTTGGCAAATTTCCTTTGTCTTCCTATATTATTCATCCTTCCATCTGAGGAAAACATTCTTCCTTAACCTAGTATAATTCCTCTACATTAAAAAAAAAAATCAGCGGGGCTCGGTGGCTCAGCCTGTAATCCCGCGCCTTTCTGAGGCTGAGGTGAGTGGATTGCCTGAGACCGCAGGTTCGAGACCCGCCTGGGCAGCGAGACCTCACCTCTACAATAAATCAGAAAATTAGCCAGGTGTGGTAGCAAGCACCTGTAATTCCAGCTACTCGGAAGGCTGAGGCGGAAGGATTGCCGGAGCCCAGCAGGCATGGCTGTGGGGGCCGGGAGTGGCCACTGCACTCCAGTCTGGGTGACGGAGTGAGACTCCAACTCAAAAAAAAAAAACAAAATCTACACACCCTCTTCCACAGACAATTTGAGGTGACTTTCAAACCTACATAAAGTGCAATACAATGAAATTAAATGAAGACATTAAAATAGATTAGGGAAATAATGATATAAAAATCAGCAGAAATTGGAAATAATGCATTAACACAATTAAAATTAGAAAAAAAAGTAAAATAGGAAGAGGAAAAGCCAGACAGAAACAGAGCATGTATACTAAACAGGGAAAATAAGATACATTGGTCTTCTGTTTCTAACTATAGGGACAGATAGGTGATAGCTGAACTTTTATTTGCTGAAAAAAGTCAGTGTGAAGTAAAAGGATTGACCGTGGTGGAAAACTATGGGGGTGGGGGAGGGAGGTGGGATTAACGGTAGTCAATATCTGTCTGGGGATAGGCAGACACCCCTTATCAACAAGGGTGCCTGAATGATACATATTTGTATACCTGACCCTTAACTGTACCCCACAATTTTAAAATAAAAAATATTGATTAAAAAAAAAGAAAAACAAATACTGCATGATTTCACATATATGAAGTATCTAAAATAGTCAGATTCATAGAATTAAAGAGTAAAATGGTGGTTGCCAAGAGACTGGGGGATGGGAAAATGGGAAATGACTATGCAATGAGCATAATTTATCACTTAAGATGTGTAAGTTTTTGAGATCTGCTGTACCACATTGTACCTATAATCAACAATAGTGTATTATACAAAGGAAAATAAATTTTAAAGGATGAATACGGCATGATTTCACTTATATGAAGTACCTAAAATAGTCAACTCAACACAATCAAACACAAACTGAAATTCAAAGTAAAATACAGGGTTCTTTGGGCTAGAAAAGATATACTTATTCCTCTTTTAAAGAGATAAATTTCCATTGTTTCCATAAAGAGACATCGTGTGAAGTAATGAGTATCATCCAATACTAGCAGTAAAGACACATAAAATTCATTGGACTGTTTCTTAAGGTGACCTTCACTGAGGTCTATAACTTAGTATGCAAGAAGAATCCAACAAAGCAATTCTTCTCAGGGCCAACATAATGTGGGTCCCCTATATGCAGCCCCTTAATATTTTGGTCTGACTCAAGGATGAAATTTACTGTACTGAGAGAAGAAAGTTCAAGATTACATTCTCTGACATACTTGAAGTGTAGCTATGATGTGCTGATTTTAAAAAGACAGATTTATATAGGCTCTAACCAAGGTTATTTTTTAAATTAAATGTGTTTTCCTTTTATTGTATTAATATAATAGAAATTTTATAATTTAGAAATTGTATGTGAGTCCTTCGGAGAGGCGATATAAACAGATGCAGTTTTGGTCAATATGCATAGAAGATATGCTGCTTGAACACCAAACTATCTCAGGGAGATATAATTTAAAGATGACAGGATTTACAAAAGCTGATTATTGATTGATGACTTTTTTTTCAGATTTCATTGTGAGAAGACTGGCTTCCTTTACACATTCATGATTCCTTTATATCTATCTTCCTTTGTTTTATATAAGTTTAGTGAAGATTCTATGCAAGCAAATCTTGGACAGAGAATGTGCTCGTCTCCATATGTACAAACAATATGTATATAATTCCCTTAACAGAATGAACTCCTTCAAGGGATAGCTCTGGTTGATTTGCAGTGTCATTTCCCTCGGCACTTGCAAACATATGCCTTCTCTCCCAGAGGGTGACTAACACCATCTTCTGTCCCCCTTTTTCTGCCTGCTCCCCAGCACTGCCAAGATGCCAGGACATTCCCTCTCCTCCTGTCTCCTCTGAGAGCATCTTGATGGGTACCTTTCTGCCTTTATTTTCTTCCACCTCCCTTTCAGCTAGCTTTTTTCCTCCTCAGCATTCTCAATTCTCTCCTATTTTCCAAAGTAAATAAGTAAAGTGACAGAAAAAAAATGGCCTCCCACTGAACCCGTCCTCTGTCTCATTCATCCTGAGGTGACACAACTTCTTCTCTTAGCTGAGTAGAAATTTTGATTTTTAAAATTATGTCTAATTTACTCATGAGCGGAAAATGTTTCATGCATCCATTTAACATTTAAATAATTATGAAATTGTTTTGTCTTTTCTTTGAAACATAAAATGTATAAGTGCTGAGTTTGCTTAAAGTGTGAACTGTGGTGATTTGGGGACATTTTCTAAGTTTGAAAACTGAAATTGTACTCGTTTTATTTGCCGACAAGCAGTTATAGCTGAGTAAACATGCTTACCTTTTTGAAAAAATATAAGTGGGTAAATAGAAAATGTACCCTGGTTTATATCAGGTTGATCGTATTCATACGAGCCATTTTTTGTTACCCAAAGTTGATGTTTCAAAAGTCATAATTCTGAAACTCTACACTTATCAGAAGAAAAAAAGAAAAACTTGTTTGTATTGATATTCTTATGCAGGGTCATCAGTACTTTTTTGTTTTGTTTTTATAATGTAATGTATTCCAGGAATATTAAAAATGGCATTTCATTTTGTACATCGACACTTTTACAGCTTCTTGTAGGGTATGTGTAAAAATAATTTGACTAGAATTTCACTTTTCTAGCAGATTAATATATCAAAATAGGTGATTGGTATTAAACTACTCAGAAATGCTCTAAAAGAGATAACTTTCAAATATGTAAGATAAAGCCTTAGACTAAGTTTTGAATATACAGCACGTTCAAAGCTACAAATAACTTTGGAGATTCTAGATTCATATCTCAAATTTACTTAAGTATTTCTACAGCATTTGTGTGTGTGTGTGTGGTGGTGGTGGTGGGTTCTTACTTTGCCCCCCATGCTGGAGTGCAGTAGCTCACTGAGGTCTTAACCTCCTGGACTGAAGCAATCCTCCTGTCTCAGCCTCTCAAGTAGCTGAGACTACAGATGTGCACCACCACACTTGGTTAATTTTTGTGACCTTTTGTAGAGACAAGGTGTATGTAGATACAAGGTCTATGTTGCCCAGGCTGGTCTCAAACTCCTGGGCTCAGGCAGTTCTCCCACCTCAGCCTCCCAAAGGGTTGGCACTAGAGGCGTGAGTCACCAAACCTAGGCTCTGCAGCTTTTTTCTTGATACTTCTCATTATAATAGAACAAAGTTTTTATTTTTGAATGTTATTTTATTAAAGGAATGGGGGTACAAGTGAGGAGCAACTACATAAGTAGCCTGCATGCTGGTGAAGTTTGGGCTTCTAACCGGCCCCCACTTCCCTGGTAATGAACCAAGTACCCTTTTTATTGTCAGATGCACCCAGTGCTCCTCTCCCTCCCTCCCCTAGTAGTGCCCAGTGACTGCTGATCCCTCCCTGGAAGTGAGTTCAAGGTTCATTTATGAGTAATGACATGTGTTTTTCAGATCTTTGTTTCTGTGATAGTTCACTTATGATAGTCTCCAACTGTGTCAAATTTTCTGCAGAGTCCATGATTTGTTCTTTATGACTGCATAATACTTCATCACATATATGTACCACATTTTCTTGATCCAGTTCACTTTTGATAGTAGTAGGGTAGATTTCATGTTTTTGCTATTTCTTTTTTCTTTTTTTTATTATACAGATGTGGAGTACAATTCAGGGTTAGGTATACAAACATTGATTATGCAGGTACCCTTATTAATGAGGTAACATGTTTTTGCTATTAAAAAATTATTTTATTTTATTGTAGGAAGGAGCACAAGGTTTTTAAATCCCATAGTGAAGTAAACGTATTCCGTTCGTTCAGACATCTCATAGAATCAATTTTGGACATTTGGTGCTACATTTTTTCTAATTCAGTTTGACAAAGTTAACTTTCTGATCACCAATCAGCAAGTGTATGAGGGAGGGGAATTTATGAGTTCTGTTTCCTAGAAAAGACAGTTTACTTTATGTAGCTAAAATCCAGGGTACAGTTTTCTAGTAAACATGACAGTGTGTAGCTAGTTAATTGGTTTGAACAATGTAGATAACAAAATGAGGTATGTTCGCATCTCTCTTATAATGATCTTAAGGATGAGGCAAAATAATTCCAAATACTTAGCACAGAGTTTGGCATATAACAGATACTGATAGATGAGTGTATAAATAAATACAGAACAGCTGACTATATTAGTATTGCAATTATATAAGGCATTATTTTCAAACTAAGGCCAATTTTTTTTTACTCCCTATCATCTCACTTTCATACATTTTCTTTATGAGGTCTGAAAGGGTTTCCTGACAGTATGGCATTCCGATTCTCCTTGTCGCTCCCCCCCCCCCCACTTATTCTCTTCCCTTTTTTCATCTGAATTGTTTGTCTCCATGATCTCATTCTATGCTGAACTCAAAGCACACCCTGGCTGAGCTTTTGAAATCTGGGATTTCTCCGTTTTCCCCCCATCACTGCTGAATCCATCCTTTTTTTAAAATGACTTTTGAATGACATTTAGTTTTTCTAATTATTCAATTAATACATTTTCAAAGCAAATTGTGAAAATTTAGGACTACGTAAAGAAAAATAAATAACCCACAGTTAATTATTAAATGTTAACATCTAGGTATTTCTCCAGTCTTTTAAAAATTATTTTCTTTTGTATAGTGCACTATTGTCAACTATAGGTACAGTGTGGTAGAGCAGATCGCAAGACCTTATGCATCTTACTTAAGCGAAACCTTATGCTCTTTGATTAGTAATTCCCTATTTTCCCCTCCACCAGCTTCCTGGCAACCACTATTCTACTCTTTAATTTTATGAATTTGACATGTTAGGTTCTTCATATAAGTGAAATAATACAGTATTTATTTTTCTTAAATATTATTCCACACTGACTTTTTTCAGCAAATAAAATCTCAGCTATCACCTCTCTGCCCTTACAGTTAAAATCTGAAAACCACTGTGTCTTATTTTCCCGCTTCTCTTTAGTATACATGCTCTGTTTCTGTCTGGTTTCTCCTCTTCCTATGGTAAGCATTACTTTCATTACCATGAATGCACCGTGGGGACACTTCTCCCCCTGTCTGGAATGCCCTCTAGTTCAGTCCCAAAGTCACATACTCCTTTACTCTGCTGTAATATAAGCATACTTGGAGCTTTGTGTTTGTTTCTGGGCATGATGGATTAAAGACTGTCACAAATTCTTTGGCATCCTTCCCACTGAGAGGTGATGTCTGTGTCCCCTGCCCTTGCATAAAGGCAGGCTCTGGAATGATCTGACCAACAGATATAGCAGAAAGGACACTGGGCCAATTTCCAGTCCTGGGCCTCACGAGACAGGCAGAGTCTGTTTTCTTTCTCCTGAAGCTCTCATTCTTGATGCCTTGAGCCACTCTGGAAAAAGTGGAGTGAGACAGTCCTGTTTCCTCTTATTAAAAAAAAGACTGCGATGGTTTCTGACTCTAACTTACATTATGTTTTTGGGTTTTTTTTTTTTTTTTGAGATTTTCCCTAAAGTAGTAGACTCCAAGATAGAGTGTAAAAGCAATCTATTTGGGTGTAGCAAGTAAATACTGTAATATGCAATGCTATGTTTTTTAAAACATAATTTGAAATTGATATGTGAGGTATCATTTATATTATAACATGATTTTAATTCATGCTTTTAAGTTATGTGTAAGTCTGTATCCATTTGAGATGCATACACAAATATTTTTATTGACAGAGTTGCATTAATAAAAAGTCCAAAGCCCAGAGGCCTAAACCTCCCTAAACTTCTCTGTGCATACCTGTGCTTTTTAAAAGAAGAGGCGTGAGTAATGTCTTTTTCAACCTTGCAAGTCCCTGAAATGTGGAGAATGCACTAACAAAAGAGAAATGAGCTAAAGTATCTCCTTGAGAATTCCAAAACTATGCCTCTAATTTGATTTATTCTCCTAAAATCGAATTTGGTTTCTTTAGGTGTCTGCAAAATTTTCTGTGCAAATGTTTAATAATAATACTAAAATAAACAGTGGAGATGTGATGTTTTCTAAATTTGATTTATATAGTGAGCAAATCTATTAAACGCCCGTGGTAGGCCAGTGCTTCTGATGTTACAGGTGCTGATGCTACAGAGATGTGTGAGATCCCAATCTCTCAGTTCACAGAGGGGTTATGCTCTCTGCTCTCTGGGTATAAGTGATGTAACAAAGAGAACTCTCCAGGTTTACAAGACATCCTAAGAAAGCTTAAATCTGGAAATGACAACAGACATTTAAGAGCTGTTAAGTTGTTCTTTCTGGTTACAACATGTATTCTTTTCCCAATATGTGAAAAGAAAAATTCAAACTGAAGTTGTAAGGATGAAATAGGAGCAAAGAGACTTGAATGAGAGGGTAAAGTGTTTAAATATCCCCCATAGGCAAAGGCTTTTGTTGTTGTTGTTGCTATTGTTGTTGTTGTTTGCGCCACAACCAAGCAGAAGAATGTGGATATGGTGTTGATAGTGGCTTGCTCATTCGTTTCTCTGTGTGGCAGTCTTGCCTCAGTTTGTCATCTGTGACGGTATCCTTATCTTCTCTTCTACAACTAGGAGCGAAGTAAGGTTAGGAGTCACCTTTTCACTTTGACTTCAAGGTCACGTGACTCAGGCTACTGGTAGTTACGTTTTTGGGTAAGTCCAAAGTTATGTGTGGATTTTTGACCACACAGAGGGTTAGCACCCCTAACTTCCGTGTTATTTAAGGGTCAACTATATTTCTGGGAAAATATTCTTAAGTTTCAATTAATTATGTAGCATTTAGTATTTTAAATTATACATCACATTTTTATTAAACTTATTTGGGTTCATAAAAATTCTATAATATTGTTAGGAGGATGTACTATTTATACTATACAAACAAGGAAACCAGGCCTAGGAGGTTTCAGTCTAGCTCCCATAGTCACTTATATGACTAAGTGCAAAATTTGGAATCAAGTTCAGATTTTTGAACTCCTGTCCTTTTGCCTTTTCTAGTCACTTTTAAAGATACTGTAATCCTAGAGAAAGAGTAATACAGCTTTAAAAAGAATGAAGAAGCCGGGCTCGGTGGCTCAGCCTGTAATCCTGTGCCTTTGGGAGGCTGAGGTGAGTGGACTGCCTGAGCCCGCGGGTTCGAGACCCGCCTGGGCAGCGAGACCTCATCTCTACAATAAATCAAAAAATCAGCCGGGTGTGGTAGCGCATGCCTGTAATTCCGGCTACTTGGAAGGCTGAGGCAGAAGGATCGCCGGAGCCCAGCAGGTCGAGGCTGCGGTGGCCGGGAGCGGCCGCTGCACTCCAGTCTGGGTGACAGACTGAGACTCCAACTCAAAAAAAAAAAAAAAAAAGAATGCAGAAGTGTTTTTAGTTGCCCTCTTTAAGTGGCTAGTTTATATACTGAATTTTCCTCTAGTTATTTTATATTTTTCCTTCAAAATGGTACACTTAGCAACGAAGAAAATGACCCCATTGCTTTAAGAACTCCATCCCTAGGGCCTTCAAATAGACTGCATACCTTAAAAATGAGTGCTTTTTCAGTTTTAAAAATTATATATATATATATATATATATATGTGTGTATATAGTATATATATATATATTTAATTTCAGAAGTGTGGAGTACAAGTCAGGGTTAGGTATACAAATGGTCATTATGCAGGTACCCTCGTCGATGAGATGTGCCCCCCGCCGGCAGTTTCCCACTACTGCCAATCCTTTTCTTATAGTATTATGGTTTTGTTCAAGGTCTGCTTATATATATTTGTTTAAATTCTTTGTGATGAATAGACTCCAATCATGATTGAATGAGTACAGGTTGTTTACTTTTAATGCCTCTAGTTCTTGAGTAAGTGATACACAGGCATTTAAAAAAATGGGGTAGATTATTGCTGTAGTACTGGACATACTCTATAAGCTTCACTTATAGGCTTTATGTTAAAATATAAAGCTATAGTGCTAACACTGAATAGTACATACATTTTTTATGAGACAATTTGAATCTTGGGTAAAGCAAGTTATGATTACTGTCAGGCTTTTCTCTTGCTTAGGGGTTTGGATCACTTTTATTTTCTGTATTTCCCAGAGTGTCATCCTTAAAATAGAACTCATCATTTTCCCCACCAATTTTCCCTACCTCCTCCCAACTTTTTTCAAAGAGGAAAAGATGACAAAATGTGATCATTTGTCTCCTCAGAGTCTGAGGGTGTTAAAGAACTCTGAGTGGTAAAACAGATGGAATTATGCTAAAAGCACATGGCCCTTTATATATTTTTATTTTAAAAAGCTCTGAAACTTAGACTTAGTTATGGAAGAGGCTTTGATATCCTTGTGAAAGACTTAAAGAAATTTCTCCTTCTCCCTACTCTGACTCACTGCTGTTGTCTAAGGGTGCAAGATATCCATTTTGGATCAGTCATTGAGAAATTCTCAATAGACTCTCATTGCCACCTCTGAAAAATGTGGCTATGATTCCTTGTTCTATTGATAAGAAAAATAAGCTATATCAATTTACAAGATGATTACTAAGGTTTCTTGGAAGCTTCTGACTTTGGGGAAAATATAAAGAGAAGTCCTTATCTGCCTTTACTCTTGGAGTGTGTTTCTACCATTACAATGGTAAATATATATTTTTTATGAATAGTGACTCAGTATGTACTTATTTTAAAGTATAATTTTTCTCCCTTGGAAAATTAAATTTGCTGAAGTTCATGTTTGGCATCATGTCTTTGGCAAAATGAGCATGATAGTTGCCAATCCTATATGAATGAAATTTGCTATTTTCAGAGAAACTTTTATTAGCTCCTAGAAACAGCAGTCAGGTCTTTAAATTCATTGCGTTAGGTGGTTCACTCAAATATTTAGAACAATAGCATTTTAATGTTTAGCATTTGACATATTGAAATTAAAAACAGTGAAAATTAGATGCTATCTCTATGATTTTCTCTTTGACTTTAGAGTCATAATATGCTTTAAATGCTTGATTTGTAATGACTGTGCCTTCTCATGCACTAAAACCACTGCAATGATTCAGCATGACCCTGGATTCTGTAAGACTACTCTCTTTGAAAAATTAAGAAAGATATGACTGTAGTCCAAATAAAGCAGGTGACAGCTCTACACAAGTCCAGTAAATTAAGTAGCAGACCATTATTAGTAAACAACCAACAGACGAATATATTTCTATAGAAAGAAAAATTATACTAGAATCATAGAAGCCAAAACTCATAATGGAAGACCCAGAGGTCATTAATACACATAAAGGGCAAGTGACAAAGAGGAATATAAATTATTCTAGGAGTCAAATGTTTTGAGTTCTAGTCCGTAATTCACATCTATCCAGCAAGGAAAGCTGTATTATTTATTCAGCCTAGGTCTCAGGGTCTCTTCTCAATCCAGCCTATTTTTATGGGATTGTTGTAGAGGGTCGAATGATACAGTGTATGTTATAGTGCTTTGTACCTTTTCTGACTGTTTCCACCCAGAATTGATCATACCTATGTCTCTCTCCCCCCACTTCCCATACCTTGTGTCATTTATTAAACCCACTTATTTTACATGTCTCTCTCGGCCCATTAGACCATAAGCTCCTTACCGTCTGAATCTGAATCATCTTGGTATCCTCAGTGGCTAGCACATAGAAGGACCTGAATAAATGTGTGTTTGTAGGAATTAACATTATGTACGATTATTACTCCCATGTGAAAATCTCACCCTAGATTTTGGGGGTATGTTTTAGATACAGACTTTGAGTCCTTGCTCAGATTCCTTTGACAGTCTCTTTTCTGGGCTTACGTTCACCTCTGCTCTCATCACACTCCCTGCACTGGCTGGAGTCTCAGGTGAAGCCCCAGGTTTGTGTGACCCTCACACTGTTCCCACCGGGTCCTACTGGTGCCATTCACCCTGTAATGGGCTGAACAGTGGTCTTCAAGAGATATGTCCAAGTCCTAACCTCTGGTACCTGTGAATGTGGCCTTATTTGGATAAAGGGTTTTTGTCGATATAATTAAATATCTTGAGATGAGATGATCCTGGCTTTAAGGTGGCCTAAATTCAATGATGGTGTCCTTATAAGAGAAAAGAGAGACACAGACACAGGTAAGAAACACAGAGGAAAAGCTTCTGTGAAAATGGAGGTAGAGAATATAGTGATGCAGCTGAAAGCCAAGGAACACCAGGGTTGCCGGCAGCCACAGAAGCTGGAGAGAGCCATGGAACAGAGTCTCCCTCAGAACCTGCATAAAATAACCAAAACCACCAACACTTTGATTCTGGACTTCTGACTGTCAGTGATGTGAAAGAATACATTTCTGTTGTTTTAAGTCACCATGTTTGTGGTCATTTGTTCCGGCAGCCCTAGTAGGGCTTTCATACTCACACCTCCATTCCTTTAGAGAAAATACTCTGTGTGAGTCTTGGATGTGGGTGTAGAGTGGCTATGAAAGGGCCCAGGAAAACCACCTCTGTTTGTGGCTTTGTTATTTCATTGGTTTTGTTTATAACTCAATATAATACCATGATACCTTAATATAGTTTTCTAAGTTGATATCTGTAAAAGCAAGCTGTTACTCTGATGCCTGATGTTCTTTTTTTTTTTCTTTTTAATTGTCTAGTCTTGACACTTTTTTCTTCTACACTTGAACAACTGGAAACAGGAAAAAAGCTGTCAGATAATTTCCCTTCCTTTCTTCCTAAGACTATGCCGTGATGTGATTTCTTCTTATGTCTTTCCAGAGAAGCTTCTGTACCTACCTGTCACATCTGCCTAGACAACTGTATTGTTTCTTCCCAGTTCATTGTGGAGTAGAAGCCAACAACACAGTAACATCACATGGCATTGGTTTTTTTAAATTTTATTTGACTTTGCTTCATTTCGTTTTTTCCTTACCACTATCAAATTGCACCTCACCAATAAAGTGTCAGTATTTTTTTAAATCCTTGCTTCAGGCTTGGCTTTTTAGAGGACTTGACTAAAAACATGCGTGCTATTAAGTTTAGGAACTATACAAAGGCTTTACTTTTTATTAAATTCACTTCCTACAGAATTTCTGGTGAAATTATATAGTTTCTAGGAAAAAAATAATGGGTTGAAATTTCAACCTAGTATCAAAGAAGCAATAAGATTTCTTATTACATATATAAAAACTATTTATGGTTCTAATCTCTTAAGTAGTTCTAAGAAATGGACATAAATTTATTACACTGACTATATCAGATAACTCAATGAATAATTATATTTTGAAAAATGTCAAAATAGCTTATGCAGCCGGGTTCGGTGGCTCAGCCTGTAATCCCGTGCCTTTGGGAGGCTGAGGTGAGTGAATTGCTGAGCCCGCAGGTTCGAGACCACCTGGGCAGCGAGACCTCATCTCTACAATAAATCAAAAAATCAGCCGGGTGTGGTAGCACATGCCTGTAATTTCAGCTACTTGGAAGGCTGAGGTGGAAGGATCGCTGGAGCCCAGCAGGTCAAGGCTGCGGTGGCTGGGAGCACTCCAGTCTGGGCGACAGAGTGAGACTCCAACTCAAAAATAATAATAATAATAATAATAATAATAATAATAACTTATACATTTGTTATAGTAATTTTATTTACATATTTCATTTTTTTTGGCCTTTTTTTTAAAATCAAAGAATAGTGTCAAGTGCTTGCCTGAGCTGGGGAATTGAGCTACTAAGTGTCAGAACCGTCATCAGAACAACAAGCAAAACATGGAAGAGTGAAGCCTTTAATCTCTCTATACACTTATACTTTAATATAGTATAAAGCAAGAAGCTAAAACCTGAAAAATGTTGTCTTCTATTTCCCCCCATGGAATGGGTAACAGCAAATGGTCAGATAGATTAGTGCAAGAGTGGGGTTGTCTTACTGTTGAGAGAGCCCAAAAAAAGACTCTGGGGATTTCATCAACCCAAGGTCCTGGACAGGGGAAGGGTGGAGTTAGGAATGGGGAAGTACTGGGTACTGAGTGAAAGTAGGAGAAATGTCTTCAAGGTTTCCCACTTCTCCCCTCAGCCCGTGAGGAGGTCTCAGTAGAGGCACCTGGAGAGGACCTCAAGGCCTCAGATGGAGAGACCTAGGAAGGAAGGCACTGGACCTGGGAGTGCACACGTGTAGGGAGTATGACCACGCAAGCCAGTCTGAGACCTTGACTGTGACTCCTCTAGAAACAGCTATGCGTGGGATAGTGGGGAGGCAGCATTCCCCTTGTGGCCTGCTAGGCAAAGCCTTTGTAATGGCCTGTGGGCGGGGGGGGGGGTCCCAGAAATCATGCATAGGTTTTTAATCGGGACCTGGACTCTTCAAATGATTTGGCTTTGTTTTTGTTGTTTTGTTGATTCCACGTAGGAGGGACACCCTGATAAATTGAGAAAAACCAATTATTCAGCAAAAAGCTTCTTGGCATTCCATGCATCTATTATATTGTATCCAGTGTCACTTCATAGACGGGTGGACCAAAAGTGACTGTAAGCTTGTTAGCCCCCAATACAGAGGAAGATAGCTAAGTGCGATTCTCTACTGCTCTGATTACTCCATTCCTGGTCCTTTCTTGTAGATTGCCTTGATTGTGCCTTTCTTGTCCTCAAGTACAGGTACTGAGGAATTTTCTTATCATTTACTTTAATTTAGCTCTGTAATGATTTTATTTTTCTTATGGGTTTGATGTTTGTGATGACCCAATGTGATGCATTCTGATTTCTTTCCTCCTTCCTGTAGCTGAACTTATTGGAAGCTCTTGTGACTGGAAGCTCCTGGAAAGAATTAAAAGAGGGATGCACTATGTTCATTGATAGTAGAATATAATATCATGAAAATGGGAAGTTTATTCAAGTATAAAAGACTGAAGTGCCAATACTAGACAATTTAAAAAAAAAAAGATCAGGGTGACAGCTTGCTTTTACAGATATCAACTTAGAAAACTATAGTAACTAAGGCATTAGGGTATTATATTGAGTTATAAACAAAACACCAATTAAATGGCAAAGAAAGGTCAGGAATAGTCTCATCTGTGAAATAAATCTGATGTGTGAAATATTGACATTAAATGAACAGACAGTTTTTATCAAAAAATGGAGCTGGAAATCTGGCCATGCCTAAAGTCAAAGAATAAAGTTAGTTCACTACCTCACACCAACTTAAACATGAATCCCAAGTCCATTAAATACCAACATTTAAAATATGAAAATAACATAGGGGAATCTTTTAATGAACTCAAGGAAGGAAAGAAATATACCATAAGAAAAAAATACTGATGAATTTAAATAAAAATTTAAAGTATATTTTAGCAAAAAGAACCCCACAAGATACTTTTAAAAATGAAAAACAAGTCATAGATTGGGGAAATTTATTTACAATACACATAACCAACCTAGATTAGCATTGAGAATATACAGAAAATTTTTATATTCATCCAGAAAAAGACAACTCAGTAGAAGCTCCGCCTCCTCTACCTTGGGGAGGTGAATCCTCTCTTTCTCTGTCTCTCTTTAATTTACTGTATAAATAAACCATATTTTACAATCTGAAAGAAAAATGGAGAGAAGATAAGAATAAGCATTTCACATAAGTGATAGTTCAAATGCCTGCAAAAATGTGATGCAGTCAGAGTCTTTATTGTGGGTGAGCAAATTTTGCATGATAAATTTGGATAGTAATTTGGTAATATAGAGCAAAGTCATTTTACTCCATGATGTTGATATTTTAATGGCAACGTTGTTTCCAGTAATGAAAGAAACGGAAGCAACTTAAATTATACTCAATAAGAAGACAGATAGATTGTAGTGTATTAATACTGTGAAATACTATTTGCTCTGATATGGTAATGTATCTTCCAAATACATTTAACAAAAAAAGAAAAGTAAATAAAGTTAAATTTTCAGTGACATACATATAGTATCATACCATTTCTGTATCATGAAAGCACATGTAAGTCATGTATTTTTTATATATACATATATTTTTTGTCACTTTCAAAAAGTGTATGGGGATGGTAAATACCAAGTTCAACATAGTGGTTACTCTGAGGAGAGTAACAGAGAAAGAAGGTTCCAGTGGAATCTTTATTGTTTTATTTTTTAAATAACTGACAGACGAAAAGATGCTAAGGTTTGAAGGGACTGAGTGTTGAGCATGGATTTTTAAATATTGTGTATATAATACTATTGTACATAATGACATTTCACAGTATTAAAAAATAAAATTAAAATCATTATCCATTCAAAAATGTCTGATATTATTTTAAAATATAACAACTAAAGCATTGAGTTGTTATTTTTACTTATGAATTTAGAAAAGTCTTTTTAAAAATAACTGGCAAAGATTCATTGAAATTTACTTGTCATAAACTTCATTGTAACTGGGAATTGGAAAAAATATTGTGGAAATTAATATGGCAGTTCTTATGCCTCATACTCTTTGCTCCTAGTATTGTTTTTACTTCCATAACTCTATTATATAATAAATTATTAGAAATACAATTCAAGATATTCGAATAACAAGTACAATCATAACAACATAAAAGTAACAAAAATGACTGTTATGCATATATAACATTCGTTTGTTGGTGTGCCTGTATTATCTGTCTGTGGGTATATGTGAGTCTATGTTTGCTAGTTTTGTTCACTCTTGTCACCACGCTACCAGCTTGTGGAATAGTGACTGATGTCTTATTGTACCCAATAAATAATTGAAGAATGATGTATTATGGAAATATAAAGAGACAAATAATCAAAAATTGAGACAGCTTTGAAAATTAATGTAATCATTGACAAAGGAAATAAATAACTTGATACAAACTAATTCATTGTAATGAATGAAACAATGCCAACAATGAGTTTGCTAAACGGATTTTGTTGCAGAGGGAGGGCTACTGCATACAAAGGACCCAATTAATTTTGTTAATACAAGGACTACCCTTCCAAAAATTATCTAAAATCATTTTAATTAAATACTAAGCATTAATTGTTTGAAAAATCATAAACTAATACAAATTTACAATAGTAAACTGTATTTACATCCAACAAAATAAGCCAGATATCTAAATAAGTTTGTAATATTTACAATATGCTATTCTAGGTTGCAAGCAGAGTCAGTAATACCTCCTATTCACAAGAATAAGGCAAAGCTACATTTTTATGTCTGATTTTGTTTTGGGGCCTCAAAGTGCCAGACAGGTATATACAAGTAAGAAGAAGTTCTGTGAAGAACAACAAAATATTTGTGGAAATGGTGTGATTTAATTTCTAAGTCAAATTATGTTGACAAAATTGTGTAGTCGTTAAAGGATAATTAAGTAAGATCAAACCATCTATGTTGTATTTGTCAAAGATATACATATGTAAGAATATGACCAGAAGAAAATAAAAACCGTATTAGTAAAAAACAATCTTAACTAGTGATAATTATATTAATATTAATAATGTTAAATTATGTTCAGAATGTATTCTGATATTGTATGATGAAATGGTATTTTACCTTTGTGTTCTTCTTCCACAAAACCCATAACTTTAGTCTAATCCTGTGAAAAAATCAGACAAATTCCAATTGTGAGTAGCTAGAAAGGAGTCCTACAAATTACTTAACTAGTACTACTTTAAACTTTCAAGGTCATCATAAATAAACCAAGAGGAGCCTAAGGAGACATGACAACTAAATACATGTGGTATCCTGAATGGGATCCCAGAACAGGAAAATATATTAATTAAAAACAAAAAAAATCTGAATAAACAGTGAACGTAAATTAATAAAAATGCATCAACATTTACTCATTGATTATAACAAATACTAAAGTAAGATATTAGTAATAGGGAAAACTGGGTGCATTATCTTCTCAATTTTTCTGTAAATCTAAAAATTTTTTTTAAATTAATATTTATGATATTAGTACCTAGTTCTAAGTACTTAGATTGTCCATATGTTTTTCAGCAAATAATAAAAGTTTATTAGCTGCAGTATTGAAAATAATGCCATAGAGTGATGGTAGGGAAAAGAAATTTTGTGCTTGAGGATTGTGAGGAATTTGTCCATTTGTTTCTTCACAATTATTATTTACATTCTTCCATACAAATGACCTTCTAGTATAAGGTGTTAAACTAAAATTAAAGAAAAAATTGAACAAAATTACATTGAGCTCTTAAAAACAGTCACTGCTAAAGTGTTATATATTTTATTTCTACTAATCAATTATCAGTGGAAATAAGTTGACTCCAATTAGTGGTTATGGTGTCACATGGACCTGCATCACGAATGAACAAAATCACTGGTTTCTTATACTCTAAAGTCTTCTTAGTAATAGACTGAATGGCTTGATTCTCTTCCCATCAACTGTCACACTGCAGAAATGAGTGCAAAAATCTCCTAAGTGAGAGATCTTCCTGTTCAAATATGTTGATGAACATGTAGATATAGATATGGATGTAGTTATGAATAAAAAATGCTATATGTAGGTTATCTGCAATGATGGGAAATAGGATGAAGTTACTTTTTAACAGTATGTTGACTGGGCCTGGTAGCTCATGCCTGTAATCCCAGCACTTTCGGGGTCGGAGGTGAGCAGATTGCTTGAACCTATGACTTTGGGAACAATCTAAGCAATACAGCAAAATGTTGTGTTTACAAAAAAATCAAAATATTAGGCAGGCATGGTGGCATATGCCTGTAGTCCCAGCTACTCAGGGTGCCGAGGTGGAAGGATTGCCTGAGTAGGAGGTAGAGGCTGCTGTGAGCTGTAATCACCATGGTCATGCCACGCACTGCACTCCCGTCTGGGCAGCAGAGTGAGACACTGACTCCAAAAAATTAATACATAAAATAAAAGTGTGTTGAGTACATTTTAAAATAATGTGCTTGATGTTTTCTTCAACCTCCACATACCTTTTCAAGAGATGTACCTGTAAACTGAAGTCAATAGTCTCATTGCTAACAAAATAATAAAACTACACTGCAAAGTAATCAAAAAATCTGGAAAACTGGGAAAACAAAACACCTTTCAAAGGAATGGAGGATATAAAATGCTACTAAGAGAACAGTAGGAGTGATTTAGATATCGGAAGTTGAATGGGCTTTAGACCCACAGTCTGTCTAGTGGAGGGCGTTCTGGGCTTTGGGAATCAATGTGTGCAAAAGAGTTGAGTGAAAGTAGTGTGATGAACTCATGAAAGTCCTCTTAGTCCTGCAGAACTTAAGATCTGATTAAAACAAACAGAATACTAGTGGATTGGGTTAATGCCCTTTAGGTTAAAAACCTGGCTCACCACTTATTAGCTAAATGAATTGAGCAAGTTATTTAATCTTTCTATCTCTCAGTTCCCAACTCTAAAATTGAAGCAAGGCTAGAAATAATTCTATAATGTCATGAGGATTGGAAAGTTAATATAAAGAGAGCACCTAGATTAAGTGCTTGGGAAACTTCCAATTCAGGTTAATATTTAGAAAATTAGCCGGGCTCAGTGGCTCAGCCTGAAATCCCGCACTATGAGAGGCTGAGGTGAGTGGATTGCCTGAGCCCGCGGGTTCGAGACCCGCCTGGGCAACTTGGTGAGACCTCATCTCTACAAGAAATCAAAAAAATTAGCTGGGCATGGTAGCACACGCCTGTAGTTCCAGCTGCTCTGAAGGCTGAGGCAGAAGGATCACCGGAGCCCAGCAGGTCGAGGCTGTGGTGGCCAGGAGCGGTCACTGCACTCCAGTCTGGGTGACAGAGTGAGACTTCAACTAAAAAAAAAAAAAATTTAGAAAATTATAACAGACTGTTGCTACTATCCTAACAATAGGGTCAATGTGGATGTGCTGCACTATCATAGATTTTTAAATCCATGCAAGACATAGGAAAACAAAGAAACTTAAGTAAACCAAAAATCCAGAAATCAGTTAAGAGACCCCACAGCTACCTTCAATTTCAGAGAAACAGCAAGAGAAAGAGGAATCTGGCATTGAGAGGATAAGAAAGAACTAGCCAAATTTTAATACTTTTAGCATCTACTTGAGAGCTCATGTGATGGTTCAGAATCCTGAGGGGCCTGAGCTACACAATCAGTCTACACCCACCCATGAACTCTTTCCCGTGGACCTCCGCTGATTTTACAGAACCTTTTCTAGTACAAGACTCAGGGTATGACTGGAAAGCTAAGACATATCTGAGAAAACTGAGGAAAATCCCTTGATAGAAAGAACTACATCTTCACTAAGTGTAAAGCAGTGGATGCCAAAGAATGGAGAAAAGCAGGAGAGCTGAGGGAAACCCCTTCAAAGTACTCTGGAGTTTACTAAATGCAAGTAGTGACTGCTTAAGGCTTGAGAGAAGCCGGGAGTACTGAAAGAAATTCTCCAGAAGTCTGCTGCACAGCCAGGTTGATTGAAGCTGGGATAGGGCTGCAAGAAATTCCCAAGTTGCAGGAAGCCAGAGGTAGAACTGGAGAGAATGTAAATTCCCAATGACATTAAGCGCTGGTGGCTAGTGTGTGAAGCAGACAAAGATCACCCACAATGTGGAGACCAGTTAGCCGGACTACAAGCAAAGAAAAAGATCTGGTGTTTCTGAATCCTGATAAAAAGAAAGTCCCAATTTTACCTTCAGTGGTTTGCTGAATAGGACAGTCTCATCTCACACTAACAGCCTGACAGAAAAGGAAGTGTATCCATTTCTGGGAAACTATGCTGCTACTGTCAGTCTAGACTCTTCTTGGACACAATGTTCAGTATAAGATAGACACCAAAAAAACTTTGAAGAAGCAGGAAAATGTGACTGATAGTCAAAAGAAGAAACAGTCAATAAACACAAATCTAGAAATGATACAAATGTCAGCACTATTAGATAAAGAATGTAAAATACCTATAATAAATATTCCAAAATATGTACCAGAAAAGGAAGATGATGTGAATCAATACATGAAGAATTTCAGTAGAGCAGCAGAGACTATAAAAAGAACCCAGTAGAAATTCTGGACCTGGAAAATATGGTATAGGATAGGAGTTGTTTATTCCATGAGTTTAACAGTAAAAGAGATGCAGCATAAGAATGAATCAATGAATTTTAAGATAGGTAAATATAAATTATGTAAACAAAATACAGTTAGGAAATAGTGAAAAAATGGAATATAATACCTGAGAACTCTGGGACAACATCATGAAGTTTGATAGCAGTGCAATCAAAATTTCTTTTGGAGAAGAGAGGCAATGATGAAGAATAAATATTTGAATAAATAATGAACTCCCCCAACCCCAAATAAAGCAAAAATAGCAATCTATAGATCTCAGGGAACTTTAAACACTCTAAATACAAAGACAACTACACTACATATGCATTGTAGTCACACTGCTGTAACCAAAGATAAGAACAAAATTTTAGCAGTGTCCATAAGAAGAAAGACACACGCACATCTACAAAGGGACAAAGATGAGGACAGCTGACTTCACACCAGATGCGATAGTGACACAAAATCAGTGAAACTACATTTTCAAAGTACTGAAAAATATAAACACTCGTGCATCTGTTAACTTCAAGAATGAGTTCTGAGAAATGTGTTAAGCAGTTTCTTTATTGCGTTCTTCATTTGTGTACTTACACAAACGGTATATTTAATGCCTACTACACACCTAGACTGTATGGTACAGCCTATTGTTCATAGACTCCAAACCTGTCCAGCATATTCCTATACCAAATAGTGTAGGCAATTGCAACACAATGATGAGTAATTATGCATCTAAACATAGAAATGGTACAGTAAAAATATAGCATAAAAGAAAAAATAGTGCACCTGTATAGCGAACTTACTATGAATGGTGCTTGCAGAACTGAAAGTTGCTCTGGGTGAGTCAGTGAGTGAGTGGTGGATAAATGTGAAGACCTAGGATGTCACTGTACACCACTGTAGACCTTATAAATGCTGTTCGCTTTGGCTACATGAAACTTATATGAACATAAAGTAGTTGCACTACAGTGTTACAACAGTTACAATGTCACTAGGCAATAGGATTTATTCAGTTTAATTATAATCTTATGGGCCCACCATTATATATGCAATCTCTCGTTCACCAAAATGTTGTTATGTGGTACAGAACTGTGTGTCAACTTAGAATTCTACATCTAGAAAAAAATCCTTCAGACATTAAATAAGGATTAAATAAGACATGCACAGGTATACAAAAGCTAAGATAATTTGTCACCAGCCAGCTTACATTAAATGAAATTCTGAACAAAGTGTTTTAGGCTGAAAGAAAATGACACTCGATGAAACCTCCAATCTATAGGAAAAAATGAAGAATAATCAAAATGTTAATTAGGTAGGTAAAAACAAAAGACTCTATCTATCTATCTATCTATCTATCTATCTAATCTATCAGGTGGGGCCCACGAAAACCTGGGATTTATAAAAAATTGTGTATTTATTCTTACATGTTTAAACTTCAGTCGCCTTCACTGTTTGATGCACTACACCCATCGAGATGCTTTTTCCACTGCTCAAAATAGTTTTAGATATTGTCAGTTTTGATGGCTTTTAGAGTTTCTGTTGTTCTTTGTTTAACCCCTTCCACATCGGCAAAATGTTTTTCTCTGAGTACTTTTTTCACTGGGGGAACAAAGAAATTCGCGGAGGGTGAGGTCAGGTGAATAAGGAGGGTAGGGCATGAAGGTCATGGCATTTTTGACCAAAAACTGCTGAACATTCAGTGCAGTGTGGGTAAGTGCATTCATAAGCACTCACCATGACAGGGGCAAACACACGCTGAAAGAATTTCCAATTTTTTTTTCTCGACCTGTTGGGCTCAGGCGATCTTTCCACCTCAGCCTTCCAAGTAGCTGGGACTACGGGCATGCACCACCATTCCCATCTAATGTTTTGATTTATTGTAGAGACAAGATCTCGCCATGTTGCCCAGGCTGGTCTCAAACACCTGGCCTCAGATAATCCTCTCACCTTGGCCTCCCATAGTGCTGGGATTACAGGTGTGAGTCACCACGCCTAACCCCTCAAAAATGCAGCTTTTCGCATCAACTCCAGCTGGAACACTGATGCCAGTGGGGTCCTAGAACACTTATCTACTGGAGGAAGCCTGTACTACAAGGAGCCTGCCCTCCAAAAGATAATTTTATTTTGGGGGTTCCCCTCATATATGCTTATGTACTTATATATTTTTTATCTTTAAAACTATGTTCAAAGCTTAAAATAACAGTATACTTGTATAACACGTGAGCAACATCTTTCACAATTCTTAATACCGTCCTAGAAAAATAAGAAACATAATTTAAGTGCCTCCTCTATGCCATGTAATGCACTTTATTCATTTTAACTGAGATAATCCTACAATAACCTTAATTTTATAGAATAAGAAATTGAAGCTCAAATGAGTGAAGGAGAGTTTTAGCCTATGCTCCCTTATACTCTAAAATACGTGAACAAGGTTTTGACATTGTTTGTATGAACAAAAGACAGAAAATAACTTGATGCTATCTATAGGAAATTATTTAATAAATTACAGTGTTTTCATTCAGTAGAGTGCAATGACTGTTAAATAGAAGGGACAGATTTAAGTTTGAGAACCTGGAAGAACTTCGTGACATAATTTTGAGTGGAAAAAGTCAAGTTGACTATAGTAATCTTTATGCTGCCATAATATATGGACACATGTATGCTTTTTTATACACAAACATACACAGATATACACACATAGAAAGAATGTCTTTTAACATTACATACAGACTGATAATAGGTTTGGAATTTCAAGAGAAGTACTTTAGAAGTTGATGGTTAGGGCTTTTTACTGCACTTTAAATTTTATTTATTTTTTCTTAATACTTCACTTGCTGTTGGCATTGTTTAAATGTTTCCACATCCTAGGACTTTTTTGCAATTTTGAAAAGCCAAGTTTTAAAATAAACAAGACCTTTACTCATTTCACTGCACAAGTACGGAGGACTTACAACATAAGCTTAAGCTTACTGCACATTTATTTTATTTTTTCCTTTGTGCTTGCACAGTGCCCTGGTATACAGGCACCTATATTTGTTGAGCTGTCAATTAAAAGGATGATGGCAAGGTTGAAGAGTGAAATCTTGAAACTGAAGGGATACAAAAACTGTTAAAGGTATGAAAAAAATTCGGAGCAATTTAATTTCATGAAACAAACGTGAAACACCTCCCTAAATTTTTCTTCCACTGTGAAATCATTGAAGAGTGACATATTGGTACAAGAGACAAACACAGAAACAAGTGGGATGGCTCAGAATAATATGTAATGTAGGAGGTGATATTTGAACAGATACTTGCTGGATGGGTAGTATTTTGTGGCTGAGATACAAGGTGTGTCACTATTGACAGAAAGATACCTGCATAGATGGGGAAACAGAAATGTGTAACTATGAGTTGGTGTAATAGAGTCTTTTGAGGGGAAATAATGGCCTGGGAAGGTAAATGGTGCTATAGTGGAGTGGACGAGGGTCATGCACCTTGTTCACGAGTTTTGAACAAGGTGCACCTCAAACATTACATAGCTTTGGGAAGATTAATCTGGCAAGGAACTGTTACACTCTTACTTTAAAGTAAGTTTTGAAGGCCGTCCTTTTTTCCATTACACAGGCTCACTTTATTTTCATTTTCTCTTTCTTCATATTCTCCCACCCAGCCTCACCTGTTTCCTTGTTCAACTTCTTCGTTTTTTACTTCTCTCTCCTCTCCTGGTACATCTGCCCCTGCTTTGGGTATGAGAGTGACAGCCCAGTGACACCCACGTGCTTCTGTGAGCAACTGTGCTCACTCGTAGAACAAGCATTTTCTCACACTACTGCTGAATCTGTCATTTCTCTCTTTTGAGGACTTTTAAAAACCTCTGTCCACGTAGACACATGCAACTGTGATGAGAAACAGCACCCACAGGACTGGAAGTCATAAACAACAATATTCAAGTTTCCACTCTGCAGAGTACCAGGGCTGAGCTCAGAATGCCGCATCCTCTGGCTGTGCTGTCATTTCTTTTATCGGCAAAAGCTAGATAATCTTATTGCCTAAAATACCCTTCTCATCCCTACTCTGCTTGCTGTCCTTAGTTCACCAGCCTAACTCCTAATCACGCTTAGTGTCTCCAATTAGATATCACTTCTTTTTTTAGAGCCTTCTCTGACCACCCCTACCTAGGTTGCTCCTACATAAGACGAAACTGCACGTTCTCTCATTATGAGCTGCCATGCTCACTTTGTATTCTCCACTAGGGTTATACATTTCATTTAGATTTATATCATGTATTTCACATTCTTCTGTTATGGCCAGTACCTAGCTGAGTGGCTCAAAACTAATAGGCTCTCAGTAAATATTTGTCAAATGATTGAATAACATGATACAAAAATTTATGGAGGTATTTCATGTTTGTTTCATGAAATTAAATTGCTTTGAATTTTTTTCATGCCTTTAACAGTTTTTGTATTCCTACTGTTCGAAAGCATTACTTTCCTTACCCTGCCACTGTGCTATCTGCTGCTGATTCCATAATCTTGTTTGTAAAAGGCACTATTTGAGGCAAATGGATCTTTTTAGGGTCACTCTTTGTTTAGGTTAATTGCCCTCTGAAAGTAAATTTGAAGGGGAAAGGGGACATTTGGAAGACAGGAGTGTTAGCATAACATAATTATCAGGCTTGTTAAAGTGTTTTAAAAGTACTTCACATTCTTTTCTACATTTTCTGCATTCTAGTTATTCTAACCTTCATTGTACAGGAAGGTATTAAAGATTTACTGGGTAAAATGAGGCTTAGGAATGTTGTCTCCGTAAAAAACTGTTTCTCTCCCGAATCTGTTGAGAAGCTCTCACTGTCATAAGTTCTCACGGTAATTCTAAACTGCTCTTCTGTAACTTCTATAAATTTAACTAATCATGCCCTGCTTGGGTTCCCAGTTTGGTTGTCTTTTTCCAGTGAACAATTCTGGGAGAGGCTGTTCACTGTTGGGCTTCCCAATATTGAGCTCAAGGAGCCTAAGATGGTTGGCCCTCCAAAGAGTGGGCTTGCAGGAGCAATTGGGAGTGGTTTGCTCTCCTTTTGCAAGGCTTCTTCCACTGTGAAATCATTTTGACAAAATGCTTTGTCATATACTTGACATCTTTTTTCTTTTTTTTAATGAGGAAATGACTGAGAGATAATTTAATCTGAAATGCTGCCACCTACGTAGCTAGAGATTAATTGGATACTGTCTGAAAAATTATTTGAGCACCTCAGAGACAGAGTCTAAGTAAACAGAAAGTGGTATTAATAAAGTACAGGCAAATTATTCTTCTTCTTTTCTCTGTTGTCTTTGTCTGCTTAACCAGATTGTGGGTAAACCATTACTCTTACATCTTGTTTATCCTTAAATTGGCTAAAATGGTAAGTTGGTATCACAGAAGATGTGGACTGTATGTAACCAGGATATTGTTGTCTCCTTCTAACAGTTATTAATTTAACTACCTTTCTCTTGGTACAGGAAGGAAAACAGTAATTTAACCACTATGGACATTGTTGAAAACCACAATGCTATTAACAAAATAAATATGTAGTCCTTTTGGCTTTGCAACATCCCCTCAAGATCTCAAAAAGATCTTTATTGATAAAATGTTTCTAGGATATAACTCCAACATGCAGAATGAAGTTATTAGAATGGAAGAAATTTATACATAGGGTCAAGACAGAGGTGGGCATTGACCAGAGGCATGAATCTTGCACTGACAAAAGCAAGAGCCAGTGTCACAGTGTGGACCTAGGATAAAGCTCATATCCTTAAGCTGTTGTGTTCTGAGCAAGAAACGGTAAAATTGAAAGAGGTCTGGTAACAAAAGGACTTTATAACATAAAACCTTCTCAAACAACAGAAAATATTGTAGGTAAATTCCAGGTCATTAATTTCTGTAAACCTATGCTTTCACTTATCCAATTTGGTTGAGTAAGGAAAGATAGTACATACCTATGTTTATGGCAGTCTTGAGATCAAGTTGATTTTTGCTGAACATTTTTCCCATTTGCTATGACTTTGACATGGAAACAGATTCTTTAGTAAGGAAAAATATACATTTTAGCTTAGTGAAAAATTTCTTTTAAATTTTTTTTTTAATTTTAAAGATGTGGGGTACAATTCAGGGTTAGGTATACAAACATTCATAATGCACGTACCCTTGTTGATGAGGTATATCCCCCTCCCTGACAGGTTTCCAATAGTGACCTCAGTGTTGGGAAGACATCAGGGAATGGTGGCAGCTGTGGCTCACTGGGAACCCATGCCATCCTGAGGGAGAGTCTCTACTCAGCTCCTGCTTGTCACTATCATACATGGTCATTCTTGGCCCAATCTCCCAATTATTTTAAGAGAAAGCAGGCATAAAGTTTTCATTTGAAATCTCCTGATTTTAAAAGATTGCCCCCCAAAGGCATATTGTGTCACCTAAGAGGTTTTCCTACTTAGATTTTTAATCTCAAATTCTCTCCAGTCCTGTATTTGCCACTGCGTGATGGATATTTTCATGGAACCCTTATGCTATCACCTAGAACTTGCCTTCACCTATGCTAAACTGACTACCTTCATCAGTGGTGAAAAATCTGCTCTTCCACCTCATGTTTTCTTTCCGTTAGTGATTTCCAGTATTCCTTGTAATGTTATTTTCAAGTTCTTCAACATTATTTGGCAAGGTCTATATATTTTTTTCCTCATAACCCTCTCAGAATCATCATTCCTCTTCTGTCTCCACTAAGTACCTACCTGAGGCTACTCTCATGAACTTAAGTCCTGAACTAATGCAATAGCTCTGCTATTTTTATTCCATGAGGGAGAGAAAATTTTTTTGTTTGCTGTATGCTAGACACCTAGTGAAGTGCTTAAGATCCATAACTGAATAAGCCACATTCCCATTCACTGGTTCCCCTTCACTTGTCTCTCTTTGCAGATGCTCCTACTCAAACATCAAGTTTATTGTTCTTAGTTTCTTTATTGACCATGCCTGCCTTCTAGTAGCATCTATAAATCCCTCTTGCTATCAGATGCAATTAAACTATTTAGCTTGGCATTCAAGGCTTTACTCTGGCTGTAGTCTGTCCTTACTTCAGTCTTCATTTATCATTGTACTGCCTGTGGCAAAGTGGTCATCTATCTTAGCTCCCAACTTGCAGCTCCACAAACTCCATCCACTGTCAATACTTTTACTTCCAACCATCATCCCCCAGCCCCCACCCATACACACAAGAACAATAGAGCATATCTTTTTATATCTATGGAAACTTGATCAGAACTGGATTGATAAACTTTATGTAAAGGACCAAATAGTAAATGTTTTAGGACTTGCAGGCCATATGATCACTGCAGTTATGATGTGAAAGCAGCCAAACAATGTAAAGAGTGTAACTGTGTTTTAATAAAGTTATTTACAAAACAGGTGGTTCACAAACTGTAATTTACTGACGTCTGACTTAGAACACCCTTCCCTACCTCTGTGTTCCTGAACTTTCTGCTTTCTGATGCTTTCTCGTCACCATGACTGGAAAAGAATTCTTGCCTCTGATTGTATTGCTGTCTACTGTAATAGAGGAGTTACCTTCTTAACAAGATGGCAAATTCCTGGATGATAGGGCCAAATGTTATTCTTCTCTATATTCCTGTACTCAGCAATCTTGATTGAATGAAAATATGGAGAACTATTTGCTCTACACCACTGAATTTTCGGGTTCTGTCATTTATTGCAATTTACAATTTCTAGGTAGAACTTGTTGAGAGAAGCAATAAGTCAATGTAGACAGACTAAATTTTTGCTATATTTATGCTGTTATTTCTTCCACTCACATATGGAAGTTGATAAGGAAAAGTAAAGTCATCATGTATGGAATTTTTTGGAGTCAATAGACTTGAAGTAAATGAAGGAAAGGCCCTTGTTTAAGATATTTGAGTAAGCCGGGCTCGGTGGCTCAGCCTGTAATCCCGCGCCTTTGGGAGGCTGAGGTGAGTGGATTGCTTGAGCCCGCGGGTTCGAGACCCGCCTGGGCAACGAGACCTCATCTCTACAATAAATCAAAAAATCATCCGGGCGTGGTAGCGCATGCCTGTAATTCCGGCTACTCGGAAGGCTGAGGTGGAAGGATCGCCAGAGCCCAGCAGGTCGAGGCTGCGGTGGCTGGGAGCGGCCACTGCACTCCAGTCTGGGCGACCGAGTGAGACTCCAACTCAAAAAAAAAAAAAAAAAAAAGATATTTGAGTAAGAAAAGACAAGCATTTTTATGGTTTGTGTGCATGATAGGCTGTGTGAAAAACATCCAAAATTCCAATCAAAATATTACTAGTTTTTCAAATTAAGTAGAATATTTTCAGATGACATTATCTTTAGTTAAACCTGAAAATTCTTGCATACAAATGAAAACAGAATAGAATTAGTGAAGGGTCTATTTCAAAAAATTATTATAAAGAAATTAGTAGTTTTTAGATACACAACAAATAAACACTTAGGTTTTGTAAGAAAAGTCACCATGTGGAATAACAGCAAAAGCATAGATTACCTGAGAATAAGTTCAGTCTGAAATGTGGAACTAATGTAGAAAAACTTCAACCCTCCACTGTGGAATGACAGAATGACTGAATACATGGAAACAAAATGACATGTATTTAGATATGGAGATTTGGTGTTGTGAAACTGTCAATTATTTTAAAATTACTCTACAAAAACATTGCATTTCCAGTCAGAATAATAAAATAATATTTTAGTAGTGCTTACAAGGAAATTAGAAAAATAAAACTACATGATATCAAATTTTTCAATCATATCAATTGTATAAATCTTAATCTACATAGGACAAATTCTATTGCCTTAAAAAAAGCTGTACTACTAACCGGGCTTGGTGGCTCAGCCTGTAATCCCGCGCCTTTGAGAGGCTGAGGTGAGTGGATTGCCTGAGCCCGCGGGTTCGAGACCCGCGTGGGCAGTGAGACCTCATCTCTACAATAAATCAAAAAATCAACTGGGCGTGGTAGCGCACACCTGTAGTTCTGGCTACTTGGAAGGCTGAGGTGGAAGGATCGCCGGAGCCCAGCAGTTCGAAGCTGCAGTGGCCAGGAGTGGCCACTGCACTCCAGTCTGGGCGACAGAGTGAGACTCCAACTCAAAGAAAAAAAAAAAGCTGTACTACTAAAACTACAAAGTCAAATGACAAAAACTTCTTGAATAATATTTACAATAACACTAAAAAAGAAGAGAAATATCCTTAAAATAGAAAGCAATAAATACAAACTACCCAATCGAAAATTAAAGAGCAATTCACAAAGAAATAGTAATCATATGAAGCAAAGAAAGCTCAATCTCATTGCTCATTAAAGAAATGAATATTAAAATGAGCTACTCTGGTTGGAAAATATTTAAAAGTATGATGGTGCTCTTTATAGTAATGGTGTTGGTAAATAGCCATTCTTATAGTCTCTTGGTAAAAGTGTAAATCGGTGCAAACTCATTGGTAGGCAATATGACTAAATGCCCACTAACATACCAACATACCAGCATTTCAACATACATAGCCTACAACACATCACATACATACCATACATAATCTGCCATCATACATATGTAAGGGTATGTATATACCCTTTAACTCCTATTAGGAGTCAAACTCCCCTCCTAGGAGGATTTCCTGCTTTGTTTTGTTTTATTTTATATTTGCAAAGGTACAAATGGTATTATTTAAATTACAGTGGACACAACCTGAATGTTTATTATTGGAGGACCACTGAATTATAGTAAATGTCTATTGTGGACTGGTAAGTAGGTAAAAATGAATGAGATAATTTTATAGGTGTTGATACAGGTATAGGACACTCTTCAAAACAATAAAGGGACGAAAACAAGGTATGGACTTTTCTTAAGTTATACTTTTCCCATATAAGGTATTTTGTGCTTTATATGCATAAAAATTTCATAAGAATCAGTAAGAAACTAGTATCAGTAGTTGCTTATAGATAATAGGTTGGGAGAATATTTGGGAACTTTTAAAATTTATACTTGTCTATATGGTTTCAGACGCGTAGGCTATTTTTGTAATAAAAATCTGGTTGCAAATAAAGGTTGTCAAGCTTCTCCCAGATTTTCTACAGCTAGGAAAGAGTAGTATATAAAGCTTGAGTCCTTCTGAGTAAAAAACAATTTTTGGTCAGTTGGTTAACAATTTAGTTTCTCAGACTGGGTGTCACTCATATAGCTATGATGAAGGTAATCTAAGCCTTTGTGTATTTTCCAAAAGGTTTTCATACCCATCCTGTGAAAAGCATGAGTTAAGTGTTAGCAATAATGAGAAATTAGAACATGTCCTTCATTGTTTCGCTTTCTTAAATTAGAGTGCACTATATTTTTATGTTTTAATGTATGTGTCCAGAATGTACTTAGGAAGTTTTGTTAATGAGGGATGGTGGATCATTCTAGCGTTGTTTTGAACTGTGTATGGATGTTTCTCATGGGAAGGATGGGAAAAAGAAAGGAAAAGCCTCTTCTGATCTCTTCCTGTGTACTGTAGTGCTAAAGAGAGCAGATGTTGAATATAGACTGCCTGGGTTCAAGTCCCAGCTCTTCTCTTACTCACTGTGAGAATTTCCACAAGTTATTTAGCCTCTATGTGTAAAATATGAAGATAATTGTATTTCATGAGGGTGGTGGTGGGGCTTAAATGCTTGAAAACATGTTAAGGACTACCTAGTACTAGTACATAGTAAGTGTTGAATACATGTTAGATAGTATTTCTTTGACTGATTCATCAATTTCTGCTCGATTTTTATTTCAAAGTAGGCATTCTGGTTGTTATTAGTATGCCTCCAGGAGTAAATGAAAGTCTAGGGTAGGTGTAGCAGCTATTTACGTACTAAATACTGCTAAAGAGCACCCTTTGGCTGAAAAGTCTAGTCTTATTCCAACATTTCTAGATGTATTTATGAAGTAAGTGAAAGGAGCAAAGTCCAAGTCTTGGTGGGAGAGACTTGGGACCCTCTTCTCTGCAGTGATCTGTTCTCTGCAGTGATCTGCTCCTTTGCTAGAAAGGAGGCTGCTCAGAGACAAAGACTGTTGTTACATCTGCAGTATCAAGCATAAGACCTAATGATAAATAAATATGGCTTGGCTTGAATACATTCAGTTTCTATTTCTTTTACTGACATTTTTAATTGACATATAATAATTATACATATGTATGGGGTACAGAGTGATATTTCAATCTATGAATACAATGAGTAATGCTCAAATCAGGTTAATTACCATACCTATTAATCATTTTGTGTTTAGTAACATTCAAAATGTGCTCCTCTCGCTACTTGAAAATACACAATAAATAGGTTTTTTAATTATAGTTACCCTATATTTCTAGAGAACACTAGAACGTATTCCTCCTGGCTATCAAATCTAGCTATAATTTTGTATTTATTGATCAACCTCTGACTATCCTCCCCACTTTCAGCCTCTAATTATCACTATTCTACTCCATACTTCTATGAAGTAAACTTTTTATCTCTCACATAAGAGTGAAAACATACAAATATAATCTTTCTCTTCCTGGCTTTTTTTACATAGCAAAATGCCCTCTAATATCATCCATGTTGCCATGAATGACAGTTGTTGTTTTTTCTGGTTAACTAGCATTTCACTATGTGTATATGTGCACACCACATTTCCTTTATCCAATTCATCTATTGACGGGCACTTAGGTAGATTTCATATCTTGGCTATTGCAAATAGTGATGCAGTAAACACAGCAGTGTAGATTTGTCTTCAACACACTCATTTCATTTCCTCTGGATGTATACCCAGTAGTGGAATTGCTGGATCATATGGTTGTTCTATTTTTGGATTTTTGAGGAGCCGCCATACTGTTTTCCATAATTGCTATACTAATTTACATGCCCACTAACAGTGCTATATCTGTTGCTTTTTAAATCCGGTTTTCCTCTTTGCCTTCTATAGCCTTCTGGGTTGTTTTGAAAGCCATGTCGTGGGGATTGCAGAGAAGTTGGTGTGAAGTAAGTACTACAACCACAAATACTAGTTGATACATACTTCTATGTGCCATGTACTAATATGAGTGTTTAGTAACTTGTTTAATCCATGTGGTGGTCCCATAAGGTAAAGCCTGTAACTGGACTTATTTTATCCATGAGGAAACTGACTCTGGATTATGTTAAGATGTTAAATAACTTGGAAAAATACAGGTAAGTAGCAAGTGCAAGATGGAAATTTGAGCCCTGTCAGTCACCCAGCAATATTGCTTTTCATTAACAAAAAGTCAACAGAGAACTATCTACCCTAGTGAACTCTATCATTCCTCATCAATGTCTTCTTACTCAACATCTTTGAAAACTTTCCCTACCTCCTCTCTTGCAACCCCTTTCTTCTCATGGTAGGTAGATTTTGTCAGATAGTAGACTCAATTTCTGATACCTTTGAAGTATCTTTGTTATATTTGAGCTTTATTGATCATAGAGAGCCATCATGAGAAAGGAAAGGTTTTTGCTTCCATGAAGAAGAGTACTTTGTTAAATAGGATTTACCCATGGATCTACCCTAAACACTGGTCCTCTTTTTTCATAGTAGATATGGCAGGAAGCAGAGTTTAAATAGTCAAAGGAAAATGTTTCTTCCATATTCCTGGTTTCTTGGGAGAGTTTTTTGCTCAAACACTCCTGGACGTACTGTACCCTCTTACTTCCTCTATCATACTACCTTGGCATGCTCTATTTAAGGACACTCTCTTTTCTCTGTCTGCAGAAAGCAGGTCTTTATTGCTTAGGGCCAGGATGTGAACTTATACATAAACACTTGCCTTTATCAAGGGGACCTGCCCAGTCTCACAGCTGTCTGCAACAAAGTAGGTGAAGTTGGCCTCAGTCCACCCACTCTCCAGGTCAACTTTTATCATTACTCAAAGTGATCAAGGCCTCCTAAGCTGATTCTTTTTTCTTACTCTTCATTTGTTCAAACTTTGTTCAAGACTGGTGGTATTTATTGAATTGCCTCAAAACTTCAACATTAAACTCTTTGGGAAACATAATAGTACTGATAACTCAGCATCGCGAGCCCCTAGTTTACAGGTGAAGAAGTGAGGTTTAAGAGTATCAGTAAACTTCACAGGTTTGAGACTACAGCTGCACTGTAACTAGAACACAGATTTTGTACTTTTCCTGGTAAGTGAAGGAATTTACAAGGACAAAACTAATATTAAAAGCAAAAGACTCTAAGAAATTGTTTTAACATAATTAAATATTAGAAATCTATAACTGGTGAAGTTATGCATTGCTGATGTATCGGTATCTTTCATGTAGATTCACACAAGTTGATCAATAACAACTCTCAAGCAGGTCTACAGGACCTATCTGGAAGATCCTAGTGTACTCTTGAAGAACTATGTGTTTTGTTACTAAACTAGACATAATAGACCAGACTTCACTTGGCAGGTTGCTGCTTTTTATCAAAACCCTATTAGATGTGTGTTTAAAAAAAATCCCGTACTAAAAACATCTCAGCTAAATTAATCTGTGGGAAATTGTTCTTATCACATATTTATAAGATGGAAGTTTATTTATAACATTTCTTGAAAACTTTTTTGAAGTAATAGCTTTACAACATATTGCATAGACTGCCATAGTAGGGATTTCAAAAACAGTAAGACTGATAAAATAAGAGTATTATATTTTGTTAATAAGCTCCTGCTAAGTAGGAAATTAAAATCTCCTACTTGCTACTATGTATAAGAATGAATGAGAATTCAACTAGGTAGACCATGCCAAGCACAGCATTTTAATAATATCCAATAAAGTTCTTAAATACAGACAGTATACTAATGATAAAACCAGTAGTTCAGCCCAATTGAATCATACTATGTGTACTTCAGTAGGCAGTAAACTTAATATTGAATAGATAGATAGTGCTTAAACAACTTAACAAATATATTTGTATAGTTCAGAATTTTACTTCATTTCATTCTCTCTCAAGAGAACATTTCTTCAAATAAGATACAAATTGTATCTCTGTCCTGGTTCCTTTGGGTCTTCTTATCTAACCATCTTTGTATCGAAGCATTCTTTGACTTTTTTTAGTGCTCCATTCTCCATATCAGACTGCACTAAGGCAGTCACTTCTTCACATCACAGAATTCCAATAGAAAATGAAATTCTTGGATTCTCTACTTGCAGTTTTTAAAAATTCACATGAGAGGTACAGGCCTCATCAAGTTATTCTGTTTAATATATGGGTTTTGAGTTTTTTCACCAATTGTGAAACCCACAAGAAAATGTTCAAATCAATGTCCTTAGAATTAAGGTCATTCATACTAAGCAGCCTGCATCCTGAGACCAAGAGGTAATCTCTGTACCCCTCTGAAATGGGCCATTATTTTCCCAGAGATGATACTCCCAGCAGGGTACCAGAGAGACAGATGCCCCACCCTCACAGTGGACCAAACACAGATGCATGCAGTTGAAATGGGAGACATAGCAACAGATGATATGGGAGCTTTTCCTGTGAAAATCTGCTGGGGCAAGTTGAACGCTGGCAGTGAAGGCTGCGGAGGGAACACAGGGTGGGAGTCTGAGGCAGACTCCCAAGGAAGCAGTGGGGAGAACCCACTCAGAATTCGGACAGGGCTCCAGTAAGGTCATATTGTGCAGAGATAGAGAGTGAGTCCCAGCCGCCCCATTCACCAGATAGCAAGCATTTTGACCTGCCAGTAGGTTCTGAACCCTTGCAGCCCTCTTTATCTCCTATAAGTGCTCAAAATTCTGAAGAGACAGCACTGTGCCCCAATCCCAGTACTACTTCATAATTGAACAAACCCAGAACCCTGGCTCAAGGAAGGACACAATATCAGAAATGTTTGCTTCTCCATTTTTCTACTGAACAGTGAAATTAAAGAGAAAGATAGGAGAACTGCTATAAATGAAAAAACAAAACAGAACAAAAGACAATGAAGAACTGCTGGTAACCAGAGCCCCAGCAAAGAGTCAATGCTAGAAAAAGCAGCTACTGGGGCACAGACATATTAATATGAGTATGACAGTACCCAGAAGGTACTTATGAATATCAGAGAATCATTGCAACAGAGCTAGATAAACTCAAGAAAACATACTTAGAAATAACAGAAATAAAGAACTACATCCAAGAAATAAGTGACAAACTGACAAGCATGGGAAGCAGAATTGACCAAGCAGAAGAATTTCAGAACTGGAAGACCAAAATATGGAATTAACCCAGTCTAATAAAAATATAGGGAAAAAAACCCAAAAAACTAAAGAAGAAACTGTCCAAGAGATGTACAATTTTATCAAGAAAAAAACGTACATCTGATTGGAATATCTGAAATAGAAAGAGAAACAGAAAGTACCCTGGAATAAACCATGAGGTCATTCAAGGAAGCTTCCCTCATCTAAACAGAGAGACAACTATACAAGTACAAGAGATTCAGAGAACCCCTACAAGACATGAGAAGACCAACCCCTAGACACATAGTAAATTGCATGCACAATGTAGGTATAAAAGAAAAATTCCTAAAGGCAGCAAGGAAAAGAGGTCAGACTACCTACTAGGGTAGACCCATCAAAATTGCTGCAGACTTGTTTGCAGAAACACTGTAGGCCAGAAGGAATTGGACCCCAATCTTTAATATTCTCAGAGATAAACAATTTCAACCAAGAATTTTCTACCCAGTCAGTCTAAGCTTCAGTGAGGGAGAATTAAAATCCTTCCCAGACATCCAATCCCTAAGAGAATATAATATTTCCAGACTAGCTATACAGAAGAGGCTTTAAAAAATGCTGTTCACAGACAAAAACAGAAACAAAAGAAAGACTATATATATCACAAGATCACAAACAAACTCAGGAGCAGCAGAACAGACAGCATACCCACAAAAATAAAATCACACACATGTATGAAAACAAAAGCTAAACAAAGACAAAATAGCCTTATAAGAACATTATGACAGGGACAAACTCTCACATTTAAATAATCAGCCTAAACGGGAATGGAATAAATGCAGCACTGCAAAGACATAGAATGAAAACTGGATTTAAAAAACATAACAGTAATTTGCTGTCTCCAGGAAACTCATCTGATCACAAAGGATGTCCACAGACTCAAACTTAGAGGATGGAAAATGGATTTCCAGGAGAATGGAACCCAAAAGAGGCAGGGGTTGCGATCTTAATATCAGACTAAACAACCTTTAAACTATCAAATATTTAAAAAGATAAAGGAGGACACTACATAATGATAAAAGGTTTGATCTATCAACAAGAACTATGCATCCTAAACATATATACACCCAACACAGGAGCACCAGCTTTTATTAACCTGCTACTGATTAAACTAAGAAGAGATATTAACTCTAAAACTATCATATCTGGAGAATTAATTACCCCACTAACAACCCTGGATAGATCATTGAGTTAAAAAAAATCAACAAAGGGATCTGGAACCTCTACTTGGCACTTAATCAAATGTACTTAGTAGATATCTACAGAACGCTCCACCCAGCAACCACAGAATGTACATTCTACTTATTACCACATGGAACATAAGCCAAAATCGACCACATCCTTGGCCACAAATCAAGCAAAAACAAATTTCACAAGATTGAAATACTGCCATGCACCTTCTCAGACCACAGTGGAATAAAAATAAATAGCATCACCAACAAAATTCCCCCAAACCCACAAAGACATGTACACTAAATAGCATGATGCTGAACAACTTCTGGGTCAACACCAAAATCAAAACAGAAGTTAAAAGATTCCAGTGGAATAAAAATAAATAGCACCACCAAAAATTCCCCCAAACCCACAAAGACATGAACACTAAATAGCATGATGCTGAACAACTTCTGGGTCAACACCAAAATCAAAACAGAAGTTAAAAGATAACTGGAAACAAATAAAAATGAAATATTTTACCAAAATCTCTGGGATGCCATGGAAACAGTACTGAGAAAGGAATTTATATCTCTATGAACACATTTTAAAAAATAGAAAGAGAACATGTTGACAGCCTAAATCACCTAAGGGAGTTGGAAAGGCAAGACCACCAAAACCCTAACTTCAGTAGAAGTATCCAGATCACCAAAAAGTAACAGTCCAAATACTGGACACAGAAGACAAAAATACCTTAGAGAAAAAAACCAACAAAACAAAAATCTAGTTCTTTGAAAGAATAAACAAGATTAATGAACCCCTAGTCAGAATGACCAAGAAAAAGTCCAGATAAACACAATCAGAAATGTAAAACAAGTCACAGTTGACCCTGAAGAAATACAAATTATTGTCAGAGATTACTATGCTCACCTGTATGGAAACAAACTCAATAACCTACATGAAGTAGAGAACTTTCTGACATCACACAACCTCCCAAGCCTAAAACAAGAAGAAATTGAGATCCTAAATATACCAATAACCACCCAGGAAATTGACTCTGTCATAAGAAAACTATCTACAAAAAAGAAAGAAAGAAAGAAAGAAAGAAAGAAAGAAAGAAAGAAAGAAAGAAAGAAAAAAAGAAAGAAAGAAAGAAAATAAGGAAAACAAAAAAGCCCTGGGCCAGAAGGATTTCCAGTGGAATTCTACAAAACATACAAGAAAGAGTTAATACCAATCCTATTGAAAGTATTTCAGAAAATTGAGAAAGATGGAATGCTCCCCAAATCATTTTATGAAGCTAACATCACACTGATATTCAACCTGGGTAAAGATCCAACTAAGAAAAATACCTACAAGCCAATATCCCTCATGAACATAGATGCAAAAATACTCAACAATATTCTAGCAAATCATATCCAACAACAGATCTCAAAAATTATTCACCATGACCAAGCAGACCATCCCTGGGATGTAGGGCTGGTTCAACATCTGCAAAACTGTAAATGTAATGAAATAATTCAACAAATGTTAATAACAAGAACCACATGATTATATCATTAGATGCAGAAAAAGCTTTTGATGAAATCCAACATCCTTTCTTGATAAAACCCTTGAATGCCTAGGCATACAAGGAACATATGTCAAAATAGAAAGAACCATCTATGATAAAGCCACAGACAACATATTGCTAAATTGGCAGAAATTGGAAGCATTTCTCCTGAAAACTGGAACAAGACAAGGCTGCCCACTTTCACTCCTGTTCAGCATAGTGTTGGAAGTCCTAGCTAGAGCAATGAGATAAGAGAAAAAAATCAGGGGTATCCAGATAGAAAAATAAGAAGTCAAGTTATTCATCTTTGCTGATGACATAATCCTATATCTCAAAAATCCAAGAGAATGCACTGATAAAGAACTTTGATAAAGTCTCAGGATACAAAATAAACATGCAAAAGAGATTTGCATTCTTATACACTAACAACAAACCAGCAGAGGACCAAATAAAAAGCACAGTCCCATTCACAATAGACACACACACACACACACACACACACACACACACACACACACAAAGTGAAATACCTTGGCATCTTCCTAACCAGAGAAGTGAAAGACCTTTACAACAAAAACTATGAAACACTGCTCAAGAAAGTCAAAGATGACACAAACAAATGGAAAAATATTCCATGCTCATGGATTGGAATAATTAACATTGTTAAGATGCTCATCCTACCAAAGACAATCTACAGATTCAACACAGTACCCATTAAATTATCAAAATCATTCTTCTCAGACCTGGAATGCAACACCCTATCCCCAATATATTGCAACCTCAGAGAGGTTCCCCTCTCTTGGACTACAAATGGAGGAACTCAACATTACAGAAATTCATATGGAAACATAAATGACCATGAATAGCCAAAACAATCCTTAGTAAAAAAACAAACCAGGAGGTATCACACTTCCAGACTTTAAACTTTATTACAAGGTTACAACAATCAAAACAACCTCGTTTTGGTACAAGAGCTGGTATATAGACCAACGGAACAGGATAGAAATTCCAGAAGCAAAACCTCAATTTCTCAACCAACTCATCTTTGACAGTCTCCACCATCAACCACTGGGAAGAAGAGAACCTATTCAGTAATTGGTGTTGGGAAAACTGGTTGACCATGCGCAGAAGAATAAAACAGGACCCTTACTTATCACATACACAAAAATAAACTCCAAATGGATCAAAAACTTAAATGTAAACCCTCAAATGTAAAGAATCTTAGAAAATGCAGGAGACACCCTTGTGGAAATCAGAATAGGCAACAAATTCCTGACCAAAACTCCAAAAGTCCATGCCATAAGAGATAAGATTGACATGTGGGACCTCATCAAGCTGAAAAGCTTCTGCAAAGCAAAAGAAACCATCAAGAGAGCAGAGAAACAGCCTCCAAAATGGGAAAAACTATTTCCCAGTGGCACATCTGACTAAGGCCTAACATCCAGGATCTACAAGGAATTCAAATATGCCAAAAAGAAAAAACAAACAGACCCATTAAAAGGTGGGCAAAAGACAAAAATAGACATTTCTCAAAAGAAGACATACGAGCAGCCAAAAGACACATGAAAAAATGCTAAACCTCACTAATCATCAGAGAAATGTAATCAAAACCATATTGAAATACCACCTAACTCCAGTAAGAATGGCCATCATGAATAAAACAAAAAACAACAGATGCTGGCAATGAGGTGGTGAAAAGGGAACACTTCTACACTGTTGGAGGGAATGCAAACTAGTTCAACCTCTATGGAAAACAATGTGGTAATTCCTAAAAGAACTAGAAACCTTCCATACGACCCAGCAATCCCCTCTCTCGGATTATACATGGAGGAACTCAAATCATTCTATAAAAAAGATACCTGCATATGCATGTTTATTGCAGTACTATTCAAATAGCAAAAAGTGGAACCAACCATGCTGCCCATTGAAACTGTACTGAAAAAAAAATGTGGTATGTATACACGATGGAATATTACATAGACATAAAGAATAAGAAAATGATGGATTTCACAGCAACTTGGAGGAAGTTAAGGTCTATTATACTCAGTGATCTATCACAGAAACAAAGAACTGAGTACCACATGCTCTCATTCATAAGCAGACCCTGAACATTTACCATAATACAATAAGAAAGGGATCAGCAGTAGTAGAACACTGCCGGAGGAGGAAGGGGAAACACATAACATCAATACAGGTGCCTTATCTCAAACCAGGTGAAGTCGTCACCAAAGGGAGCCCCAAACTTTACCTGTATGAGGTTCACTTATATACCTAAAATTTTTAAAAAAGAATTAAGGTTATTGAAATCTATGTAGACATTTGGGTCTTCCCCTCATTAACGCATCAAATATTAGTCATAAAGTCGAGACAGAAAGACCAAGCCAAAATGTCAACTTCTCATCCTAGCTCTCCATCTAATTAACTTTGTTAGCCTGTAGGCCTCTCTACCACTCCCTTGGAGGTGCAAATTAGATAGCCTCTTCTGTAAACCACACTCTCAATCCAAGCCCTAAAATGCTTGTGTTTATTTTTTCTGACGTGTACTGTGGTGGGATTAATGCTCTCTGAGGTTGCAATGGATTGGGGATAGGGTGTTGCATAAGCAGGTGGCAGTGGGCACCTGAGAGTAATCCTACCTCCCTTATAACAGGACTCTGCTCCTCACCAGCTGGGAGACTTCACTCTACTTACTCAAACACTTACCTTCGATTTCCTAAGGTACAAAATGAGGATAATAGTAACAATTACTACTGTGATGAATAAATGAAAAAAACCTACGAAATTTCTAGTGCACAGTAAGCACCCAATAGATATTAGCTATTGCTATTCTTATATTCTTTTCTGCACACTCCACCTTGATTTTCCCTTTTTCTACCTAAAGTCAAGCATACTCTCTCCTAGAGTTAATTCCATATCTCTTTCTTCCTACTCTTGACAGCCTATAAAGTAACAAGAATTACAAAGGAGTAGAAAGAGAGGAAGCCAGAGCAACCAGGGATTCTGTAGTGATTTTTCCTGTTACTAAAGCTTAATCCTGGACTGTGTGGAAACCTGAGGACATTCATCTTCTGTCATCATGTTCTCTAAAAAGATATGTCTATTACTACTTGTTTGCTAATATGCCTATTTATTTCTCTTTTGGAGTAGGGGTATATTGAAGGACGAAACCAGGTAAAAATGGCATAATGCTATCATCTGAGGGTAGACTGGCAAGAACTGGCCAAAGGATGGCTATTATGACCGCCTTTTTACATGCAAGAGTTAAGGCTTGAAGAGGCTAGAGTTGTTACCTGTGTTAAAATTCCATTCCTATACTTGCTACTTTTATGAGATTATTTAATCTTGTTGAGCCCTGGTTTCCTCATTTGTTATCCTTATATAATACCTACTTTGCAGATTATTTTGGAGATTGAAGAGGATAATAGCTAAATAATAATTGATATAGTGTACATACAAGCACACACACACACACAGTGTGTATCTAGTATGTGTGTGTGTGTGTGTGTGTGTATATATATATATATATATATATATATGCACCCACATTCCGTGTATGTAAAAACAATGTATGAATACAATAAATATATCTCTGCAATGACAACTCTTGACTCCTTTATTTCCAGATTATACCAGGAATTAATCTTAAGCAGTTTTTCTTTTTTTTTTTTTTCTTTTTCATGACAAACTTTTTTTTTTTATTATAAAGATGTGGGGTACAATTCGGGGTTAGATATACAAACATTGATTGTGCAACCCTTGTTGATGAGGTATGTCTTCCCTCCCCTAGCAGTTTCCCTCAACTGCCAATCCCATCCCCCTCCCTTGACAGTTTCCCATCACTGCCAATTGCTTCCTTATGGTATTATAATTGTTAAAGGTCCACTTATGAGTGAGAACATATGGTACTCTGTTCTTTGTTTCTGTGATAAATCATTGAGTATGATCGACTCTAAATCCATCCAAGTTGCTGCGAAGTCCATATGTTTGTCCTTCTTTAGAGCTGCATAATATTCCATTGTGTATATGTACTACATTGTTTTTATCCAGTCCAGCTTCAATGGGCAACATGGTTGGTTCCATGTTTTTGCTATTGTGAATAGAGTTGCAACAAACGTGTGCAGGTATCTTTTTTGTAGAATGATTTGTGTTCCTCCAGGTATATTCCCTATAGGAGAATTGCTGGGTCATATGGAAAGTCAATTTCTAGTTCTTTCAGAAATCACCACACTGTGTTCCAAAATGAATCAAAGACCTAAGCATAAAACTTCATACTATAAGAATCTTAGAAAATGCAGGAGACACCCTTATGGATTTAGAACTGGCAACCAATTCCTATTCAGAACCCTAAAGGCCAATACCTTAAGAAATAAGATAGACAAGTGGGACCTCATCAAACTGATGGGCTTCTGCAAAGCAAAAGAAACCATCAAGAGAGCAGGGAGACAGCCCACAGAATGGGAAAAAAATATTTGCCAAATGTCTGTCTGTCAAAGGCCTAACATCTAGGATCTACAAGGAACTCAAACACGCCAAAGGGAAAAAACAAACACCCGCATTAAAAAGTGGGCAACAGATATGAATAGACGCTTCTCAAAAGAAGATATATGGGCCGCCAACAGACACACGAGACAGTGCTCAACCTCACTCAGAGAAATGCAAATTAAGCAGTTTCTTAGACCATTTGGAGATCTTCAACATGGATGAGGTGTTTTGAATATAACTTCAGATAAGTTTTTTGTGTATAACATAAATTACACAGTCTGAAGTTGTTTTTGTTTTTAATTTGGTTGTTTCTAACCTCCTGCAGTCAGGGCCCTGTTCTGATGCATCACTGATGTTCTCTGCTCAAGAAAGGGCCTCCTGACTCCACTCTGCCTGCCCCACCATTGCCTTTGGAAATTCCACCTTCCCATCCAGGCCTTGTATCTATACCTACATACACAGACACTGAACTAGACATGTTTATTAACAAGTATTTTGGGTTGGGTGTATGCTAAAATAACTAGGTGGACCCAGAAAATACAGTTGCACTGATCTTCCCAAATAAGGCCTATTGAAAACAGTAGCCAGAATTATGTGTTTTTTTTAAATTGTTCCCTCTTTTTTATTTATTTATTTTTTTATTATATCAATATTTTTTATTTTGATATTGTGGGGTACAGTTATGAGTTCAGTATACAAATATACTTCGTTCAGGTACCCTTGTTGATAAGGGGTGTCTCCCCGTCAGAATTATGCTTTGGGGGAGTAAATTTAGAGAGAAATGTTGTCTCAAAGAATATCAAAAGAGGATAACATTTTTTGCAAGATTGGTGGTGATAATGTTGAATATTGGCTTGGCCTTTCTTTTTAGCACTTGGGATAGGCCTTCCACACCTGATTTTACAATTACTCTTTATTTGATCCAGTGCTCTCCAGAGACTGTATAAAGAGTGATTAATATACACTCAAGCCTCACTGACATTGGAAAAAAATTAATCAATAAATACATTAGTAAGCAATTTCCCAGGAGGAGTAATAATGTCAGAGAATTAGTTACTGGATAGCACAGTACCAGAGAGTGGGTATCACCATGCCCCACGACAGACTGAGGATTTTGTTTTCTTGTCCCTTTCTGCTTCTTTTATTCTTTTACACCTTCATTTGCTCATAAGCTATCTTAATATTACTCCAGCACTTTACTAGGAAGGGTAGAGGTAGATCATAGAGTCTGTTCTGAGGTTTTCCTTTCCTTGTCTAGAAGTTACTCTCTTGAAAGCATAATGAAGGATTGAGGGATTTATTCTCATTTTTTAGTGCTTTCTTTTCTTTCTTTTTTTATTTTAAAGATGTGGAGTACAAATCAGTGTTGGGTACATAAGTGGTTATATACATGTGAAGTTTGAGCCTCCATTGGACCTCACTTCACTTGCATTAGGATCAGCCACCCTTATTAATATTATGTGTCCCCCCCACCCCCACCCCACCAACAGTGTCCCACTACTGCCAATCCCTTTCTTGGAGTATTATGCTAGGTGTTGTTTAGGGCTACCTATGAACGAGAACATGTGGTACTCAGTTTTTGTTTTTGTTTTTGTTTGCTTCTATGATAGATCACTGAATATGATAGACCCCAAATCCATTCAAGTTGCTGTGAAATCCATAATTTTGTCCTTCTTTATGGCTACGTAATATTTCATCATGTGTATGTACCACATTAAAAAAAAAATCCAGTCCAGTTTCAATTGGCAGCACGGTTGGTTCCATGTTTTTGCAATTGTGAATAGTGCTGCAATAAACATGCATATGCAGGTATCTTTTTTGTAGAATGATTTTAGTTCCTCTGGGCATAGTCTCAGAGAGAGGATTTCTGGGTTGTATGGAAGGCCAATCTCTAGTTCTTTTCGGAGTCACCACACTGTTTCCCATAGAGGTTGAACTAGTTTGTACTCCAACAGTGTAGAGCGTGAAGAAGCGTTCCCTTTTCTCCTCATCCTTGCCAGCATCTGTTGTTCTTTGTTTTTATTAATGATGGCCATCCTTACTGAAGTTAGATGGTATCTCAATGTGGTAGGAATGTTCTCTCTCTTTCCTGCTTCTTCTCTACTTCACAGAGGTGACAGGAAAGGAAGTATAAGTCGAGGACTGAGTAATGGCAGTGATCTGGCAAGAAGCAAGGCAGTTGCCAACACTTAGGGAAAATCAGAAGGAGAAACTAAGCGTAGATGATATGGAAATCATTTAAAACTAAAATAGTACAGGTAGCAACCAATCAGAGTGGATGTGGCCAGGGAGCTGGAGTTGGGATCCTGCCATGTCACCCGTTAGATTTCCAGTGGACAAGTTCTGCAGTGTCTTAGTGTGTGATCTAGGGCCATCTGGACAGCAGGGGAGCAATTGCTACTCCATTCAGTCAGTACCTATTTACTAATCTATATAGCTCTTAAAGTAATGGCAATAATTATTTACCACTGTAGTAATTTACTAGCTGTTATGGCTAAACCATGCATATCAACTGAATATCAGACTTAGGGCTGCAAGTGAAGACAGACTGAGGTCCCAGTGATGGAAACCGATAGTCCAATATGGACCCTGATCATAGTTGATTCTGGAAAATATATTTTATTTAATATAATATATAAATAAGTTGCCTTATTCAACTTTTAATTAATCATATGCAAATGCATATCAAGGCATTTGTCTGGTAGAGCTAAAAAAACTTTTGCAAATACCAAGTTTTTACTGTGAACAATGAGAATTCAGTTTGTACAGATTCCTATGATTCGGAGATTTTGAAATACCTAGCATATTAAATATGATTTTTAGCCACATTCATTCTTGGGTTTTTAATCATTGTATTTATTATATAGGATAACCTAGTAATTACAAAAATAGATTGCAAGAAATAGTTTACTACATAAAAAATAAATTTGTTTTAAATATAATTAATTTTCTGCCTAATGACTCCTACCTGTCATTTGGGGTGTGTAATCTAAGTTTTCTAAAAGGCAGGTGGACCAGCATGAGGCCACAGCTTTGCTTCACTAATTAGCAAAATAGGAAAACAATATAGACATTCTGAGAACTTAAAAGAAAACTGTCTCTCAGATTGATGAATAAGTTATTACTCAATGTTGGACATTGCCTTAATATCATGAGTTCTAATATAGGCAATCTGGCAAAGTCCAATGTATTTTGCATGTAAACTAATTTCTAAGAGTTTTGTGTAAAATATGCTATACCTATTTTATTTAGCATGCTTTTTTACAGGTAGATCCTTCTTCCTAGTAATGTAAAGACACTAGCCATTAGGAAACTATTTTTGTAACCTCTTCATTGTCAACCAATGTGGAAAATGCTTAAGGACTGTTTGAATTGAGTTTCATTCATGGTTGGGATCTTCCAGGCCTTGTAAGGTAGAAGGGCATATTGGGAAAAAATTAGAAATAAAGTGTGAATTTCTCTAACTTAGTCTATTACCCTGATTAACCCATGGTTTAGGAGGGATTTGGCTTCTGGATTTAGGAGATTACTTGGTGGTGTCTCATGGTTTTAAGGGGTACAGATAAAGGACTTTTTTCATTCAGACTTAGGTAATATTTCCCACCAGAGGATCAGGATTGGTCTTTCGCAGAAGACAGTATATGAAATCAGGTTTAGAAAACAAAAAGAAACAAATGAACAAACAAACAAACTATATATATATATATTTTTTTTTTAACTTCACCTAATTTCAGTAAGAATGACCATATTTATATAATACAAAGGGAGAAGGTATTCATGAACTGATTCACTTAATAAATACAAATTGGATACTTACTATGTTAGGCAAAGAAAAGAATGTTGAAATATTCAATGATATAACAAGTAACTTTAGATGGCTTGAGAGGCTGGAGTTAAACTTGAAAAGATAAAGCGGCACTTGATTATGCAAAACTTGGCGGAAGATTGTATTTTCAAAAAAGGGTGATAACAATGTCTCTCATTACACATGCTCTGCTCTTCTTGAATTCAGCTACCACAACCACCACCATTAGGAGGTAGAGTCCATGTCCCTTTCTCTTGAACCCAGGAAGACCTTTGTGATTGATTTGATAAATGAATGAAGTGGAAGTAATTTCTGAGGCCAGATTATAAAAATACCACTGAGTTGTCTTGTAACACTCTAGGTGCCCAGCTACCAAACTGTGAAGAAACCCAAAAGTTGCCTAAGAAGAAGCCCATGTGGAGAGGATCTACAACTTCCAGATCTCAGCTCCAGCTGAGCGCCCAGCTGGCAACCAGCAACCAACTTGCCTGCCAAGTGAGTGGGCAAGTGAGTGAACCATCTTGGAAGTGTATCCTCTAACCCCCAGTGGAGCTGCTCCAGCTCAACTCACCCAGAGCAGAGATAAACCACCCATACTGATCCCTGCCCAGGCTGCCGGCCTGGGAACTAAATAAAGGATTGCTTTTGTTGAACTCCATATTATAGTGAAGTTTAATAATACCTTAAAACATTTTTAATTTATTATTATTATTATTATTATTATTTGTTTTTTTGAGTTGGAGTCTCACTCTGTCACCCAGACTAGAGTGCAGTGGCTGCTCTC
>NW_007255621.1:920804-973390 GCF_000164805.1 Carlito syrichta
TACCACACCCAGCTAATTTTTGATTTATTGTAGAGATGAGGTTTCACCAAGTTTCCCAGGTGGGTCTCGAACCCGCGGGCTCAGGCAATCCACTCACCTCGGCCTCCCAATTCGCGGGATTACAGGCTGAACTACAGAGCCCGGCTTTAATTTATTATTAATTAATTATATTATCAGTATAATAACCATATGTAGTCTATTCTGTATTTTACATATAACTTCTATATTTTAATACAGTTGTTTATTTGTTACTTTCATTGTTAATACATGTTTAATACTTATACTGTAATATAATTGATAATATTAATAAATAACAGTTTAATCATAACTAAAAACTTCATTGTCTATCAGCTCTGTGTTTTGAGAGAATTTTTACCTCTCTTGACCATGGTTTCATTAGTTTTGGAATTGGGGCTCATACATAAGCTCTTAGTTTTGTTTTTTTGTTTGTTTTTTTGGAGCTGGAGTCTCACTCTGTCGCCCAGACTGGAGTGCAGTGGCCGCTCCCGGCCACCACAGCCTCAACCTGCTGGACTCCGGCGATCCTTCCACCTCAGCCTTCCAAGTCGCCGGAATGATAGGCATGCGCTACCATGCCCGGCTGATTTTTTGATTTATTGTAGAGATGAGGTCTCGCCAAGTTGCCCTGGTGGGTCTCGAACCCGCGGGCGCAGGCAATCCACTCACCTCAGCCTCCCAAAGGCATGGGATTACAGGCTGAGCCACCGAGCCCGGCTAGTTTTGATTTTTACTGTAGAGACGAGGTCTCGCCAAGTTGCCCTGGTGGGTCTCGAACCCGCGGGCGCAGGCAATCCACTCACCTCAGCCTCCCAAAGGCATGGGATTACAGGCTGAGCCACCGAGCCCGGCTAGTTTTGATTTTTACTGTAGAGACGAGGTCTCGCCAAGTTGCCCTGGTGGGTCTCGAACCCGCGGGCGCAGGCAATCCACTCACCTCAGCCTCCCAAAGGCATGGGATTACAGGCTGAGCCACCGAGCCCGGCTAGTTTTGATTTTTACTGTAGAGACGAGGTCTCGCCAAGTTGCCCTGGTGGGTCTCGAACCCGCGGGCGCAGGCAATCCACTCACCTCAGCCTCCCAAAGGCATGGGATTACAGGCTGAGCCACCGAGCCCGGCTAGTTTTGATTTTTACTGTAGAGACGAGGTCTCGCCAAGTTGCCCTGGTGGGTCTCGAACCCGCGGGCGCAGGCAATCCACTCACCTCAGCCTCCCAAAGGCATGGGATTACAGGCTGAGCCACCGAGCCCGGCTAGTTTTGATTTTTACTGTAGAGACGAGGTCTCGCCAAGTTGCCCTGGTGGGTCTCGAACCCGCGGGCGCAGGCAATCCACTCACCTCAGCCTCCCAAAGGCATGGGATTACAGGCTGAGCCACCGAGCCCGGCTAGTTTTGATTTTTACTGTAGAGACGAGGTCTCGCCAAGTTGCCCTGGTGGGTCTCGAACCCGCGGGCGCAGGCAATCCACTCACCTCAGCCTCCCAAAGGCATGGGATTACAGGCTGAGCCACCGAGCCCGGCTAGTTTTGATTTTTACTGTAGAGACGAGGTCTCGCCAAGTTGCCCTGGTGGGTCTCGAACCCGCGGGCGCAGGCAATCCACTCACCTCAGCCTCCCAAAGGCATGGGATTACAGGCTGAGCCACCGAGCCCGGCTAGTTTTGATTTTTACTGTAGAGACGAGGTCTCGCCAAGTTGCCCTGGTGGGTCTCGAACCCGCGGGCGCAGGCAATCCACTCACCTCAGCCTCCCAAAGGCATGGGATTACAGGCTGAGCCACCGAGCCCGGCTAGTTTTGATTTTTACTGTAGAGACGAGGTCTCGCCAAGTTGCCCTGGTGGGTCTCGAACCCGCGGGCGCAGGCAATCCACTCACCTCAGCCTCCCAAAGGCATGGGATTACAGGCTGAGCCACCGAGCCCGGCTAGTTTTGATTTTTTTTAATAGTGGAGTTAATATATAGAAAATTGTCTGAGACATAGTAAGTGCTCAGTGACCATAGATGATAATGACGATGATGATGATGTGATAATGATGTCAATGATAATGACAATGAGGGTGAGGAAAACACAAAGTGATCACCTTTACATGGACTGCGTGCTTATGTATATCATTTTCAATGATATGTTTGTGGCCCTGTTTATGTGAATAGACTAAAACTCATGAAATTCATGGAATTGGTCTCATTTATTTTTGTATGTCAGGCACAGCTGTGCTTGTTGGACTGTTAAAGAACAGGCATTAGAGTGAAAAGGATGCGTTCTATTTTGGACTTGTGGAACTTAGGATATGAGGGGGGGTATCCCTATAATTTATAAAGAAGTTCCTGAAAATGTGAGCCTTGTGCTCATGAGAAAAGCAGAGATTTAAATGATAATTGAAGACACAATTGGAGACAATCTCCACAGTAGAGGACTGATAAGAATACAAGACAGAATGCTGTAATTATTTTGAACACAATGCATGGAGCCTGAGGCGGAAAATATTAATTCTGCCTGGGAAGAAAGAGGAAGAGTTCACAGAGAAGGTGACACCAGATAAGCTTCTCCTTTAAATCTTGGAGTCTTTGGAAATGACTAGTAATTATATTCAAATTTATTTCCTAAAGAAAACAATTATATTGTCTCTCTAAAGTTAGTATTCAGACAAAAAGGGGAGGTGAACCCACACAGTTTCCATTTTAGAGTAGTTAATAGGTGAATATTGAAGGGCAACTGTGAAGTTGGGCAGTTCTGTACAATGAAATATAGGCTCTCAAACTGTAGACATCAGTATTTTCCAGAAAATTATCATGAATGTCTGAATTTCTCATTCAAATGTAAATAATACATTTAATGATCAAATATGAACATAAAGGAATCCTTTTTGTTTTTCGATGAACTATATCAGTAGCTCTATCATGCTTTATTTTGGGTTCTGTTGTTTGCAATTTAATACTTATAATACTCTTTTCTCTTTTAAGATTTAGTATAAAATTTACTATACATCTTTGGTCTTTATTCTCTTTCTCTGAAGTCTGGCTTCTGTGCTTATTATTCTACTTCAAGCATATCACTAGTAGCTTCCTATTTATAATTCCAATGTGCACATTCTTATGAAATCAGCCCTAGGGCTTATTAGCAAAGGGCTTTGACATGGTGAGTGTTCAACATATAATTATCGATTAATTGAGCCATGAGTCAAATATCAAATGAGCTCTGTTCTAATCCCAGATCTACCTCTGACTAGTTATGTTGTGAAATGGGATAAGTCACTCAATCTCTTTCCATTTTCATTTTTTTAATCTATTGACCTATATACCCAAGATTACAATTTAGCTGTATATTGTGAAATGATGGCTTGGAAAGTGTGAAAGAAAAATCAACTTTGCATAAATTGTAAGCAGTGGGGAAGACTACGAGAAGCAGAAATTTATTTCAAAACAAACTGCTCCAAATAAATATACTGGATACACAGTAAAAAGACTAGATCTCCATTTCATACTCTGTAAATTGTCACCAGACTGACAAACTTTTACTTACCATCTGAATGAGGTAATACTGTGATAAGGAATTTGTCAATTTGGCTCCAAACACAAGGTCTTCAGAATCAAAAGCTAGAATTTTACTTTCTTGTTTTTAACTAAACTATTCATTGAATAAGTCCAGCAGACAAGTAAGCTATTGATTATTATTTACTGAGAAATGTTCTTTCTTGTTTTGTTACCCTCTCTTCTGAGATATTTTATAGAGAGATTTTTTATTCTTGAATAATTACAGATCTTATGGTCTTGATATTATTTTAATAAATTTAATCAATGGGGATACCCTGTTATATGCTATTTTCATCTATATAAAGAGGAAATTATACTAGAATTTCCACCCAACAGTATCTATGACTGTGACTCTGGGGGAAAAAAGTCTATATATAAAATACTTGCAAGTGCTTCCCTAAGGTGCAGCTGGAGTTGATTTCCATGTGATCATACCAGCCAAGAAACTCACAAGCTTCAGGGATGATATGAAACCAAACCTGCTAGCATAGAAATACTGATACTATTGGTGGCAGATACAAACCATTTTTAAGAATGGCTTGCTCTTCTGGACTTTACTTATGCTATTGCAATGCCTAGAGTAATAACACTAAACATTTTAGATGTGTTTTAGACTAAACTCAGCACATAAAAATATTTACATGTGTCTTTCTAAGCATCAATTTTGCTTGGAAATTGTGTGTGTGCTGACTTTTTTTTTTATTCAAAAATTAAAATGTTTTAAGAAGTAAAAACTATATACCCTTGTGTAAGAACTATGAGATATCATAAAAGGAGCCATCCATAGTTTTCATTGAGGTTGATTCCCCAAAACCTATCTTGCTTCCATATTATTAGTATAAGCCTTACAAGATAACTCCATTTTCTCTACCAACTATCGATTTAGAAGAGAGCAATCCAGGCTTATGAGAAAATAGGAGAATCAGCTGAGGACTTCTGCAAAGTTGTCTTATTCATTAGAAGAAGAAATCGGCATTGGTCCCTCTTTCCCTCTTTTTGCTCTTGGTGTGGAGATGTGAAAACCTCACAGCCCTCCTGTGACCATCACAGAAAAGCTAATGGCATAGCTAACAGATGGGGAGAATCTGAATCTTCAATGGCATCACTGGATTGGTATGTGGCTGGAGCCCATACTAACCCCAAGGGCATCTTGTAATGTGACATAACCAGTTTTGGCTAGTTGGAGTATGGTTTTGTATTACCTGCAGCTGAAAACCTCCTAACAAATACAGAATAGATAATAAAATATTAAGGGGGAGATAAAATAAACCAGAGGAACAAAATGAGACTTCAGCAACAAAGATAGCAATAGAATATTGAAGAGAGATATACCTTTATAAGTAGCAGAATGAAATATCAAAGTAGTAAAGAGAAGTACCAAATGCAAAATTGAAAAGCCTTCACTGATGAGAATTACAGGGTATGTGGTTGTAGTTTATGAACTTTAAGGCAAGGGATTGGATAGCGGTGTTAATTAAATTGATAACCTAGTTTTATTTTATTAACAACTATGAAGACCAATTAGAAACATGGATATAACTTTACAATATTACCCATAATACTTTTCAGAAATTAATTAGACATCTGTAGTGGCTGTTGTTTGCTGCTTCTGATTTTTTCGTATTTGTCATTTTGTAGTCATATTTAAAAATTAAGGCATTATAGAGTTAAGATTTATCTTTTGCTGTTGCTATTTTGTTACTATGTAACTGAAAAGTAAATGTTCACTTTCTGCTGGTGAGATTAGTGTTTTAAAGCATTGAAACATAAGGGTATCAAATCTGGTTTTTATAGTTATTTTCCTCCTTAAAAATAAATGTCTAAAAATATTAGATATGTCTATTTCATTTTTGTCTTTGCTTTGTGAAATGATTGCAGTTATGAGGAATGTAAAAAATAAATTAGGCTCAATTAATTTGGGAAAGGGGCCAGATTGTATAAGGGGAAAGATTTGGAGGGGTTTTTTTGGCCTGACATATAACAAATTAAATATTTATTTTGATTAAGTTTAATTCGATGAGGTACAGATTGATACTTTCAGATTTACTTCTTGATCTAAATGAAACATGTTTCATGGGAAATTAAGAGGAAACGTGCAGAAAATAAAATCCTACCGTTTCCAAATGAGTAGATCCAGAAAGGGAAATAAGCTTTTTATAATGTAGTTGAAATTATAATGAATGAGCACTTAAAATTTTACTGCAAATTCACTTATTTAATGAGAGAAGTACCATAGGAATATTAATTGGCTATGACGTGTCTGTGGATTGGTGGGATAAGATAGAAAGATGTGGGAAGAAGTTTCTTGTTCTAGATTGGTGGGATAAGATAGAAAGATGCGGGAAGAAGGTTCTTGTTTTAGATGTGGATTTAGACAAAGTTGTTGGCATGGCAACCAGATGGAAGGAACCAGTGTGAGGGGTGATGGATTGCCTGGATGGGTGAACAGCAGAGTGGGTTAAGGAAAAAAAGAGGAATTAGAAAAAGGGTAATTTAGCAGGGGCATGGTTTTTGTGGAAACCCCAGTTCACTCTTAGACGAAAAGACTTTGATGTGAAAATTGGAGAGCCAAGTTTACTTTTCAAGCTGCAGGTAGAATACAGGGCTAGCCACTGGGAGAGTGGTCAGGGAGATGTGGGTACCACCTGAGACCTATTGATAGCTCGAGTAGTTACATTCAATTAAGTAAATTTTACCTGATGAAACCTAGTTTATTTCAGAGAGTTCCTAAAAAGTGGTTAAACGGGAAGGCTATAAAGCAGTAGAGGCTTGGATCTCAGGATGCTTTCTCTGTCCATGCCCTTCTCACTCTCCTTTGCTAACTTCATCATTGTTTGCCAAGAACATTGAAGTGTTTTTAGGAGCTGTTGGCCTATTGTCTTAGGAAGTGTACAGTTAGCTTCCTTCCTTCCTTCCTTCCTTCCTCTCTCTCTCTCATTGTCTCTCTTTCATTCATTTTCCCCCCACTTCTTTACACATAGATATTCTTTTTCTTGTGCCCCATGTTCCTGAAAGTATAACCTAGCTCTTTGAAGAGGCTTCTCTTTCATATCCATATCTTGTGTAGGTTCAGGGCTTAACCTCTTTCCTTGAAAAACTATTACAATCAAAACTATTGGGTGAGCAGAGAGGCAGATGGTCCAGGCTATCTGTGGGGTTGGGACCTGCTTAGCAACCTGGCTATAAGCTTTGTTCTTCACTCTTGGGTCCTGTGTTTCTGCTCCCTTGAGGAAAACCAGGCATGCACTGGAGAGGTCTATGTTTCCATGCTCCATTCCCTACTTCCCCAGCATTGATAGGTGTTTTATGATAGGAAGAATCTTATATTTTGTGCTATGACAATACAATTCCAAATTTTGAAAGTTAGACCAATACCAAATTATTTTACAAAGATGTTACTAGAAGATAGTAATAGGGACAAATTATTAAATGTTTTCTACCTTAACCTAATCCCTTTTTTGGTCTTGATTAAATTAACTTAAATTTGTCTAGTTTTTCAAAATAGCATCTTTTTGGTTATTCATTAATTCTGTTCTTTTCCTACTTTCTACAAACTTTCTAACATTTAGAAATTTGACAAATTTCTGTAAATTGGACATACACAAATTATCAATTTTCCAATAAATTATCTTTTTTCAAGTCATTCTTCTATTAAGGTATTAATTCAATCAGTCAGTTGATCATTTAATAAATATCCATGGCAGTGTGCAGACATTGTTCTAGATACTGGAGATTCAGTTGTGATCAAACTTCCTGGTATCAGACCTCTTACGTTCTCTGGAGCAAGCATGTTATTTACTTTTTTAAATTAGAGTTTTTTTTGTAAATGATGTTGCTACAAATTGTACACTAAAGCAAGAGTCCCCAAACCCCATGCCATTGACCAGCCTGTTAGTAACCTGGCCACCCAGCAAGCAGCGAGCAGTGGGTGAGGTTCATCTGTATTTGCAGCTGTTCCCCATCACTGACATTACAGCCTGAGCTCCACCTCCTGTCAGATCAGCACTGAAAAGCCTGCTTCTATTTGCAACATCCTATCTTTAGTAATTCGGGGTTTTCTTCACTGAAAGAAATCTAAATGAGATTATTGACTAGATTAGACATAAGCAACACACTTGGCATGTCACTCTCTCCCATCACCTCCAGATGGGACCATATATTTGTGGAAAAACAAGCTCAGGGCTCCCACTGATTCTGCATTACAGTGAGTTGTATAATTATTTCATTATATATTGCAATGTAATGATAATTAAATAAAGTGCATAATAAATGTAATGCACTTGAATCATCCTGTAACTAGCCTCTCTTCTTCGTAGTCCATGAAAAAATTGTCTTTCATGAAACCAGTTTCTGATGTCAAAAAAGTTAGGGACCACTGCATTAAAAGACAGCTCATTTATGAGGTACCTTTATAAAAATTAGACTATATTTTAGACCAGTTTTAGGTTCACAGAAAAATTGAGCAGAAGTACAAAGAATTTGCATATACCCCTCCCCTCATACATGCATAGCCACTCCCACCATCAACAATCCACACCACAGTGGTGCAGATGTTACAATCTATGAACCTACACTGACACATCATTGCCATCCAAAATCCATAGTTTACATTAGAGTTCATTCTTGGTGTTGTATGCTCTGTGAATTTTAACAAATATATAATGATATGTAACCACTATCATATAGAACAGACAGTATCGTATAGAATAGTTTAACTGCCCTAAACATTCTCTGTCCTTTCTCTACTCATTCCTACTCCCTCCCCCTTAACTCCTGATAATCACTTATATTTTTACTGTTGCAATAGTTTAGCCTGTTCCAGAATATCATAATGTTGGAATCATGCTGTATGTAGCCCTTTCAGATTGGCTTCCCCCACTTAATAATATGTATATAAGACTCCTCCATGTCTATTCTTGACTTGATAGTTAATTTCATTTCAGCATTGTAGAAGATTTCATCCAAATGGTACCACATTTTATTGATCCATTGTCCTACTGACGATCACTTTGTTACTTCCAAATTTGGGCAATTGTAAATAAAAATTCTATGAACATTTTTGTGTAGGTTGATGTGGACATAAACTTTCAATTGATTTGAGTGACTGCTAAGGACAATTGTATCATATTGTAAGAATATGTTAGGTTTGTCAGAAGTTGTCAAATTGCCTTCCAGAGTAGTTGAATTATTTGCATTCCCATCAGCAGTAAATGAGAGTTCCTGTTGCTCTAAATCCTCACCAGCATCAAGTGGTGCTTTTGAATTTTGACTACTCTTGTCAGTTTGTCTATACTGTTTTAATTTGCAATTCCTTAATGACATCTGTTGTTGAGTATCATTTCATGCCTGTTTGCCTTCTGTATGTCTTCTTTGGTGACGATTCTTGTTAAGTAATTGACCCATGTTTCAATTTTTTTAAATTGTGGAATTATAAGACTTTTTTGTATATTTTTGATTAACAGTCCTTTATCAGATATGTGCTTTGCAAATATATTCTCCAAGGAGTCTTTGTATTATCTTCTCTTTCTCTTGACAATGTCTTTCACAGAGCAGAAATGTTTAATTTTAATGAAGTCTAATTATCAATTATTTATTTCATTCATCATGCCTTTGTGTTCTATCTAAAAAGTAACTGTCATACCCAAGGTCTTCTAGATTTTCTTCAATGTTATCTTCTAGGAGTTACATAGTTTTGTATTTTATAGTTAGGCCTATGATTGAGTTACATTTTATGAAGATTGTAAGTTCTGTGTGTAGCTTCTTCTGGTTTTTTGTTTGTTTTTCACATGTGTTAGTCCTATAACTTTGTCCATCTTTAGTACTGAATTGGCTATTCTGGTCTTTTCCCTCTCCATATACACTTTAAAATCAAGTTTGTAAATATTATGAAATATCTTACCAGAATATTGATCGGGATTACATTGAATCTATAGATCATGTTACGAAGATCTGACATCTTGACAATATTGAGTCTTTCTATCGATGAACATGGAATTGTCTCTTCATCTGTTTACTTATTCGATTTTTTTCATTGGAGTTTTGAAGTTTTTCTCATGTAGATCCTGTGCTTTTTTTTTTTTTCCTAGTTTTACACTGAAGTCTTTCAGTTTTTAGAATGCTTATAAAAATGATATTGCATTTTGAGTTTCAAATTCCACTTGTTCATTGCAGGTATATAGGAAAGCAATTGGCTTTCATATATTAACCTTATATCTAGCAACACTGTTGAACTTTCAGGAGTCTTTTTGTTAATTCTTTTGGGTTTTCTACATAGAGAATCATGCCAACTGATATATATTTGCAAAGCATATATCTGATACATAGACAGTTTTATTTCTTCCTTTTAAAGCTCTATACTTTTTATTTTATTTACTTTCTTACTGCTTAGCCTAGGATTTCCAGTATCATACTAAAAAGGAGTAGTAAGAGGGGACATTCTTGTCTTGTTTCTTATGTGGTAAGGTTTCAAAATTATTATGAAGTGTTTGACCGTTTTCCATGTACAAAATTAAGTGTGTTTTGCATGCATCACTTAATCCAGTCTGTTTATTCTGACTACTGGCTGCTAACCTTAATCTAGAAGGAAACTTGCAGACAGGAATATTTCATTATTTACAGTTTCACCATGGCAGAAGTAAAATTTTGAGACTCAGAGGACTTGCTAAATCCACTTGTAATCCTCTCTGTATCCAAATGTCACCCCTTAAATGAAGATTAAATTATCCTGTTGAATATTGAGAACTCACAGATTTTTTCAATATATATATTTGTCATATATTTTAGTAGAAATAACAGAAATATGGGTAAGTATAGTACTAATCTGTACATCAAAATATCCTGATTTTCTCTATAACTATGTATGTTCAAAAGTTATACTTTTAATACTTAAAATGCAGCCTGTTTGGTCAGTATATATATTTTACTAAATATTAACTATCCAACTCTAAAGTTTGTTAAGATGCTTAATAAAATAATAAAGAAAATGCCTAAAAAATGCAGTAAAATTACATGTGGCTTATAAATGTTATATTGACTTTACAAAAAAGCGTTAGGTAAAATTTTTAAATACTATTAATAAATCAGAAAATGTTATATCTTTGTAAGTTTATTAGGGTATTTAGTATAATTTTCAATTGTTTTTTAAAAAAATTCTACAATAACAATGCTGTTGGGGGAATATATTATCTTAACTTAAAAGGTTTCACAATATTTATACTTCAAGAAGAGCTATGTCTGTTGCAAACTCATTTTTCTGCCATAAACAAAGAGGGAATTACTTTTTTGGACTTGAACTCATTTATTTTTCCAAAAACATGCTGCATGGTTTTAAATGCATTCCAGACAAACAATCATTGTGAGAAATGAGAAGTGACAACATTTAACTCTTTGCAAAATATTTTTAGGCAGGCAGAAATCTACATCTTAAAATGCACAAAATGTGGTGGAATATGCTGACCTCTGTCATCATTTTGCCAAGAGGGTACAAAATGATTGTGAGGTATTTACTTCATAATAAATGAAAGTAAAGTATCCTTAATAAGCAGTTCGATATCTAAAATTTACTATATGTTATTTTTATTAAGATAAAAAGCTCCGTGAAATCTTCTAAACTTCTTGGGAGCATGAACTAGAAAATCAAGACTCTGCTGGCCTTTGGCCTAGTTGTTGAATGGGATGGTAAGCCATCTTACCACCAGTAATCTTCCTTTTGAATAACTATTTAGAGTTAGATAACTCACTCTTTTTCTTTTTCTTATTTTTTTTAAATCTAGATTGCCAAAAATCTCAGAGCTAATTTGTGTGCTTACTTGTAAGAACTATCCATAGCCTTCCTCTTCTAGTGTAATATTTCCTCTCTTTATTAGCTAAGATTTAAGAGAATTTATAGAATGAGCTGAGGGGCATCCCAACAGGAAAACATCGCAAACAGTTATGCAAACATATTAAGTAAAGAAAATAGTTGCATGTTTTAAGAAATTTGTGAAGAGTTTCTGCAACCTTGAAAATATCACTAAACAGCTCTGACCTTAAGCTTATCTGCAAAATGGGTATCATGATATGTATCTGTCAAAGCGGCTGTGAAAATTAGATATGACTTGTGAAGGTACCTTGCATGTAGATTATCTTTATCTAATAAATATTAATATGTACAGGTAATATTTATAAATGTATTAATAATATCCGATAAATATTAATGACATTTCATCTGCCTTTATAGGTATTTTTGAACTCTTATTCCCATAAAAGATTTTGATACTCATATCCAAGAGTATGATCAAGCCCATATTGTGTTCTACTGACTGTGTAACATGATAGAAATTTCATAACCTTTTGAAGGCTTGATTCCTTACCTCTGAAACTGGAAAAACCAGTGCATCAACCTTGCAGGACTTCTGGAAGGATTAAAGGGGCAATATATGTAAACCTTGATCCATAGGAAGTGCTTAGAAAGTGCTAGCTTTTTTTTTGTTTTCGTTTTTGTGTTTTGCTTGTTTGTTTTTAATCCCTAACGGTATCTCTATAAAACCTTAATACTTGGATTAGTATTGGTTATTTCTCTCAATTCATAGAGGTGAAAGCTGAGGTAAAGATGTGAAATAATTTGACCAAGTGTATACAGCTGGTAAGTGACTAAACAAGAGTTAAAGTTTCCCTAGTTCTAAAACCTCACTTTCCCATTTATTTTACATCACTTTCTATTGTTGTGTTTTTCATTTAGACCATAAACAAATTAACAACATGAATTTATCATCAATGTAATACCTTATAAAGTTGATCCAGAATTTAGTGAAGTGTATGTAATTCATGAGGTGTTCTATGACCACAGAATAGTTTATATTAATGGCAACCTGATCAAGAATGTCTTTCAGACTTTCCAGAAGAGTTATGGAGTTGAAGAGATTTTAACATCTGAAATCTGAATCTTCCCCCCCATACTTGTAGGACTACTTTTATCTTTAGAATAAGTATTCTTGAAGGGCACATTTTAGGAAACACTGTGTTGATTGTCTTTGTCTTGTAAATTCTACTTTATAATTCATTTTGATAAGCTGGGGATAAATAAGTAGTGCATCTGATGAGATAAAGACAATTTTCCCATGTTTTAATTTAATTGATTTTTTAAAGAGCATTAGGGAAGACTAGACAGTCAAATAAATTTTGTAGGCTAACTCTGATTAACAAAAGTAATCAGCTCATTAATTATATGCAGAGAATAGTAAATATAACTGAAGCCTTTCACCAGTTTATAAAGAGAATCAGATGAATGTGGGTTTGAACCGAAGCACAGTCTTCAGTTAACTAACCCACTACAAATAATTCTCAATTTGCCACTGGATTGGATGCATAATATAAGTGTGAAGCTTTTTTATTGTTTTAAGTGACATTATGCTTAATAGTCTCCCGGACTAAGGCCCACAAAGGACACATTCCACGAGATACTATCGGTGGGTAATGGAGAAAGCAAATGTGACTAGACGTAGACAATATGTCAACCTGGGTTAAGACTCTTTCAATTTTTCTGTAAGTTTGACATTTTTAACACTCCAAAGGTTAGGCGAGAAAAGCAGAAACTGTAGCTCATATTCCATTAGTAATCAACCTAATTACAATGAAGACAATAGCATGATTTAGGGTCATCATGGTAAAATCTATACATCAATACTTACGAGGAAAAAGTTTGTGTAAAGTACCTCTAGATGAATCTCCTTGTGAAAGAAAGAAGGAGAGTGACTAGGTTGCTGAGGCAACAACTATCTACCCTATCTCATTTCATCTCCTGATGAATTGAGCCCAGGTTATAATTTATACAAGGCTTCTATGACGACAGAATAGTGGACCCACAGTATTTGCATCATAAAGATTTGCCTTTGAAAAGTCATTAAAATATATTTTTGTTTGAGTCAACACTTTCATTTAAAATTTTACACATCATCTGTTGACAGGATCAATGAGGAAATAATATTGCATTTGCACTTCCCCGATGCTTATTTACAAACTAAACAACATCTATTTGTTTTCAGCTCTACCTCTTTAATTCTTTGGATTACTGCTATCTAATAATTTATAGGAAGATTAGTATATTTTCATCCCTCTGTACTCAGGATTAGCTACTAAAGTTGACATCTGTTTAGATAAGTTTGGTTTAAGGGTATATTTTAGGGATAATTTGAATGTAATTCCTTCAATGTAAATAATATAAAAATTTAGCATGTTGTACACAATTTTCTAGATAAATAAAAATTTATACAGATTTTCCTCTGTAAGAAACCAAACTAAAATTCTAAATTTAAATTCTAAGATTACATATTGTAGTTGAAATCAAGCCCTTTATGAGGCAGTTTTGCCAAATATAGCCTCTTCTGTATGTTTTAAGACATACTAGAATTAGCTTGCAATTTGGAGGGAATTCTTTATTTGATAGTAAATAGATGATTTTTTGTGTGTTTCACTTGTAAATTGTTAGTGATAAGTTAAACCATTCATTAATTGGGTTAAGGCAGCCATAAATATCTTTTTTATCATGAAAACAAGACCTATATTGACTAAACAAATATTAGTAGAGAGAATTTTTAACAGAGAGAATATTCAATGTTAATCAAATTTATTTTAACTTCTCAAATATTTTATCCACAAGAGAATTATTCTCTGAGTTTCCTTGTCATTTGAACATACTTTGCCATTTTCACATCGTTAAAAACTAGTTCTTATTTCTTCACTTTCCCATCTCCTGAAGTTCAGAATATGTTGTTTCATGTGTAAAAGACCAAATGTTTAACTCTAAATGTGTTCAATTATTGCTGAAGAAAAGCTATTTTGTCTAACTCTCATAACATATTAGTATTCTTGTATCCAAGAAATAAGTACAAAAATTGAAGTTGAAATCAGGAATATTTGGTGATGAAAATGGTTCACAGTTATTAAGTACTCTAGTATTTAAAAGTTATAGCAGGTGTGTGATAATTTAAGTCAAACCAATAACTAAAATAGTATCCTAACCAGATCCTTCTAGCTGTGGCAACAGTAAGCTCTTTTGGGAAGATCCAATATTGACACTGTTTTAGGGAAGGTTTGATGTGTTTGCTGAGACTTTTGTTGACTTTCGAAAGGCAACTTCAATCTGAGGCATTTTGCACATACACGACATATTGTTAGTAAAAGCTTATGAAGGGTTTCAAATACGTCCTGATAAAAATCCTGTCTCTTTGGAGTTACATAATTATAAAGCACAGGAAAAAAAAAAAAAGAGATTTGGCCCAATATGAACTTGAAGGAATCAGGATTGGCAGTAAGAGTGCAAAAATAGACCTATCAAGGAAATCTTTTAGAATATGTTTTATTATTCAGGTTTATATTAAAATGAACAGGATTGAAGGCCCTCCCACATTTCTGTAGCAGCATCCAGAAGTCTATTATCTTTACTTCCAATTACAGCAACAAACCTAGGCTTCAACTATCAGCCGAAGTCTAAAGATCTTCCTTTGGAGTTGTCAGGTCTAGACCAGTTTCAGGCTCTCCAGTGGTGGACTGATGGTCACTGCCACAAGAATGTTGCCCTATTCCTACTTGCCTTATGACATGCAAAAGGAACTATTTTCTTTGCCATTAGGTCTTTAGTGTTATGGCTCCAGTGTAGCCAGAAGACCATGGGTAGCTTTGGGAAGAGAATGAATCTCTGCAGATACAAAAAGACAATGAATCCTCTTCATCCTCCCAGCCGGTAGTTTCCTTTTATAATTGTTCCCTGAAAATACTCTGAAATTCTCAATTGTTAACATGATCACAAAGGTTTCCCTTAATTAGAATGAATATAAATATGCTTTTTACTACTAAATATATGCAACAATTTCTGGTGCTGAAACACTATACCATATGAATTCTACTAATTATGAAATTTCATTGGATGTAGGTTGTGCACATGACGGGAAATTTTATGACATTTCATATAAAGATTTCTTATAAAGAATTTGAGTACTGAGGGATTTGGGTTTCTGTGGAGCTCTTAGAACCAATCCCTCAGGGACACCGAGGGGTGACTGTATATTTTTGTTTTTATTTATAATTTTTGATTTAAGACCTTTTTTTTGCCACAGTGCTTTACTTACACTGTGACAAGGAAACACCTCTATCAAAAGATGAGTTTATGTTCTCTTTCCTTGAATGCAGGCAGACTGTTGTAACTGCCTCATCCTATAGAATGCAGCAGTGTGTTACTTCCAAGCCATGTCACGAAAGATTTTTCAGCCTCCATATTGCTTTTTTAGATTCCTTGTAATTAGGGAAGTAGGTACCATATTGCAATGAACTTGAAGAGAAACCCTGTAAAGTGAGGGGAACTTGTGGAGAGTCTGATGACCTTGACTACCAGCTGGCACCACCTTGCCATCAATATGAGTGAGCCTCTGGGAAGCTGGTGTCCCAGTTCCAGTCAAGCCCTTATTAGATGCTCCAGGTCTAGCCAATATATAACTACAACTGCTCAAAAGACCCTAAACTAGACCTAGACCTACTCAGCAAATCCTTCCCAAGTTCCCCAAACAAAACCATGAGGGATGACAAGTGATTATTATGGTTTTAAGCCACCATGTTTTGAGGTGACTTTTTTATGCAGCAATAGGTAGCAGACACTGACATTGGTTGGACATTGTGTGTGTGTGTGTGTGTGTGTGTGTGTGTGTGTGTGCGTGTGTGTGTGTGTGTATTCATTCAATGTTCAGCTTGTATGCATGTGGAGAAATAGGCTTTCTAAGCTGCTGAAAATCAGGAGTTAGAGACATTGTTCAGATAGATGCCTTTAGGCTTTGAATCCACTTTCTCCCTCCAAGAAATATGTGGCCTTACAGATGCTGAACTTAGTTTCAGGATAAGGAACTCTTACAACTTGTAAGCATTTCCTTACAAAGTTTATGCATTTTTTTGTGTGAGGCAATATAGCAGAATAAAGTGGTTGTCTAGCAAAAATTTGAACTTTTCAGATCTGGCAAAATCTTTTTTTGTTTTTGTTGAATCTGAGTCTCAATCTGTTACCAAGGCTAGAGTGCAGTGGCATGTACACAGCTGCCACAGCCTCAACCTGCTGGGCTCAGGTGATCCTTCTACCTCAGACTTCCAAGTAACTGGAACTACAGGCACATGCCACCACACTCAGCTAATGTTTTGCTCTCTTGTAGCGATGAAGTCTCACCAAGTTGTGCAGACTGGTCTCAAACCTCTTGGCTAATGCAGTATTCCTACTTTTGTCTCCCGAAGTGCTGGACTTACAGGCGTGAGACACTGTGCCCAGTCAGCAAAATCCTTTCTTGAGTGTATAGTATTACTACCCATGTGGGGGTCCATTATAAGCCTCTGAGCCCAGGGAGGCTCTTCTGAGACAGGCTGCTTCTGCTTCAGCCCTGCCCTTGTAAGAGCAGGCATTCTTATTAAGGGGAGCAGAGAATTAATCTAGCCTCCATGAATGGTGTTATATGGATTCTTTCCACCTGTCTAATCCACCTGAGAAGGAGCAGTGAAAAAGAGTTGATTGCATGTGTAGATAATGTGTACTATATGTACTATGCACATGAATGCAGTATGTATGTATATATGTATGACCATGTATTGACCTCCTATAATATAAAAGGTACAATTATTTTCAGTGTGTCAAGTCAAAGATTACCATGTTACCTCATTAAGTTATCTCAAAAAAAATTTGTTTAATGGTTTTTATTTTTTAGAGGTAGTGCCTTGCTATGTTGCCCCGGGTGGTGTCAAACTACTGACCTCCAGGAATGCTCCTACCTTGTCCTCTCAAGACACTGGAATTACAGGTGTGCACCACAGCACCCATCCTCTAAAATCTTGATACCTGTTATTGACCTGTTTTATAAATTGGATAATCTATGTCTGGATAAGATTCACAGGCTGCTACCTTGCACGTTAGCGCTGCAATAGAAAAATAACTTCTTAACAGTGATGTTTTGCAAATGAAAATACTATTTAAAACTTACAGATAAGCTGATGAAAGCAAATAATCAGAATGACAGATGTGACTCAAAATAAAAATAAAATCTGAATTCATTGTCCCCAATGTGTAAAAGTGCTTTATGTTGTTTTTTAAAATTCTCAGTTGATGCCTCTCTGTTATTGTCATTATAATTCTGAAATTCTGATTTTAGTCTATTTTCATTTTCAAAACAGAACAGGAACAAAAAGTGTGCCATGGGGTCAGCCAATAATAATTCATGAGCAACTATTGCATGTTTGTTGGAGCACATTTCAGAAGGGCTGAAAGTATAGCTGAAGTGGTAGATGCAAATGAGCTTAATGGGACAAAATGGTGTGATGGTGTCTAACAAGACATTTTTGTTTAGATTTTTGTGAAGTTAGAATGGAGATTACAATCAGAAGAGCAGTTATCAGATTAGGAAATTGAATACATAAAAAAGTAAATTAATGAATGGAATATTCCTGACAGGAAACCACACAGAATACACTAAGTCAATTAAGTGCTTTAGAAGGTAGGATCTATGTAGTGTAACTGACAGCCAAGAGACACTGAGTCATGGTCTTGCAAAATTTAGAGCCACATTTCTCAGCTTTTAAGTATCAAACCTACAGAAACACTAAGCCTGCATCTCATCTTTGTAACACTTTTGAAAACCCAATAATCCCACTTCTATTGACTCCAGATTTCTATAGATTTAAAGAAAAAAATACATGTATACACCAATTTCTCATATTATTTGCCTATTTATTTATTTATTTTGAGGGAAAAGACCTTGTGTGGTTTTCCAAATAAGTACAAACTTTGCAGACAGCATATGTTTTTGTCTCCAAAGGAAGACAGTACCTCATTGTTCTTTCTAGCAATCTGGCATTTAAGTAACCTATTCTCAGTTTTGTAATACTTGACCTACCATTCCAGCTAAATTGTTCTGTGTCTCTAGAAAATGATATTTTATATATGTATGTATGTATTATACATATATATATATATATATATATATATATATATATATGGACAGTACATTCAATTATTTGTTGCCAATTCCATTTTCAGGGTTGGTTAACTACATATTCAGCTAATATTGGATAAATATAGTTAAGAAAATTATTGCCAGGCTCGGTGGCTCAGCCTGTAGTCCCATGCCTTGGGAGGCTGAGGTGAGTGGATTGCCTGAGCCCGCGGGTTCGAGATCTCATCTCTACAATAAATAAAAAATCAGCCGGGTGTGGTAGCACACGCCTGTAGTTCCAGCTACTTGTAAGGTTGAGGTGGAAGGATCGCCGGAGCCTAGCAGTCGAGACTGCAGTCGAGACTGCACTCCAGTCTGGGTGACAGACTGAGACTCCAACTCAAAAAAAAAAAAGAAAAGAAAAGAAAAGAAAATTATTATTGTAGAGGTTTTTCTGTTAAATAGAATCAGTGAATTCCACAAACTGAATTTATAACCTGAGCATAAAAGACAGATTCCTTTTCTAATCTTCTAATTTTTTCAATTTTTTTTTAAGAGATGAGGTCTGGTTATGTTGTCCAGTCTAGTCTTGAACCCCTGGGCTCAAAGCAATCCTCCCCCTTTGACCTCCCAAAGAGATGGGATTATAGGCATAAGCCACTGTGCCTGGGATTCCTTTTCATTTTTAAATTTTAATCAAGGAAAACCATGTCTTACTTAACAACAAAAAACAATTAAAGAAACATAAAATCCTTAAATAAAGAAAATGATAAAAGCTGAGTAGATTCTTGTAGCTACAGTTCCTTCACTGTTCCTCACAGTAGCCTGGTTTAGGTCAGAATAACTGATAAATATCATGTCTAGCCATCACTCTTTAATTTTTTTCTTAAATCTATCATTTAAAAATATCAAATCATCTTCTCTTTTAATACTTGGATAAAATAAGAATTTTTCTAAAATAGGCGTTTGTAAAGTAAAAAATAGAGCAAGTTCAAGCATTCCAATCTGTCAAAATAGCTTTTACAAAGTACTAACCAGAATATTGGATTGTGTGTTTTGTTTCATTTTGGCTGTACAAATTTTTCTGTGTTAAAATGGTTCTTATAATTTTTACTTTCCTAGCACATTTTATCATGTTACACCTGTATACTAATTTGACGATCAGTTATTGTATTGTTAAATCTTTCTGTTTTCTTTTTACATATTTTTTAAAATTTATTTTTATCTTTAAATCATGTATAGTATGAACCTCTGGACGCAGATTAGGCTACTTATTTGGAATTTGATCCAACAGTTCAACTTAAGTTGAATCACACAAATTATAACATATTCCAAGACTAATTTTTGGAGAACATAAATGAATGAACTGTCAACATATGTGTACATACCAGGTCACCTTCTCCCCACCCACTATCTTATATGACAACTTAATTTTTTTTTTTATTTTAATGATTAAAGTAGATTAAATTTGCAATTCTCCATTTGCTCCCAGGATGATGCATTTGGAGCAGTGGCAAGTAGACAGAAGATGAGAATACGAACCACAGCTACTACATGTTACCATCAATTCAGGGAAATTTTAGAAACTCTGATGCTGAGCACACCTGAGTTCCACTTATATAAGAGTTCCTGGAAGGAGAACCTGGGCATCAGTATGTTTTAAAGCTTCTCGAATGATTCCATCAGGCAGCCAGACTGGGAAGCACTGACCTAAACTGACCGGGGAATCTCAGCAGGGTTTGATGAGGGTTTGGAAGAAGAGAAGTGGTCTTATCTCCATCCTATAGGGCAATCAGAATTAAGCTGTGTTGATAGATTTCTCGTATCCAAGGTACTAAAACAAGCCCTGCCTTGACCTTGAATCTTAAATCTTGCCTACATTTTTGCCTTTCCATGTCTTTCATATTGAATTGTCCACAAGAAAGGTCTCCTGACCTAAATTCCCCTGTAATTAGATCAGTATCTCACCTCTTACTTGTGTGCTGTTTTTCTGATTCTTTTCCCTGTAGAGCTAAACCTTGCTTTCTGAGCCTCCAAACCCTGGCTGAGGTTGACTGTCAATATGTAACTGACATTTGTATATTAATTAAGAGGCACAACAATTCTACTTTATCTCAATGTTTTTACTAGCTACTTGGGCACATCTGCCCACTGATTTGACTCCTATGGATGACATTGCTGACCTGGTCATCTGTACTTGCTAGAGGCCCCTGGCTGGCTGATCTTCCTTTGTCTTTAGTCAGTGAAATGTCTGCTGGTCTCAGCACACACACCACTACTCTGGTTCCTTAGCTGATATTAAGTACAAGTGAATGCACCTCAAGTTGTTGCTGTGTTGGATAAGACTAAGCCCTGGATTAGGGAAAAAGAGACCTTTTTCATTATTCATGTTTTCTTTTTTATATATTTTCCACCACTACAAAACAAATCTGTCTTATCCATGATGATAACCATGTCAAAATGATGAGAATAATTAACTTTCATTGGATCCTTTTTACATCTTTATAACATAGTACGTCAATCTTTTACAAATGCTACCTAATTTAATATCAGCAACCTACAACAATAGTTACTCTATTTATTCCTATTTTTTCAGATGAGGAAATAGAGGGTCAGATAAAGTTTCTTGACCATGGTAACATAGTTAATAAATGATATAACTAGAATTCCCAGAGACTGATACCGACTGTGTGTTATGAAAACTTGATTTCTTTTCTTTTTTCTTTTCATTTCTTTTTTGTTTTGTTTTGTTTTGTTTTTTGAACAGGTGTCTCACTCTGTCGCCCAGGCTGGAGTGCAGTGGTATGCTCAATGCCACTGCAGCCTTGACCTGCTGGGCTCAGGCAATCCTTCTGCCTCAGCCTTCCAAGTAGCTGGAACTATAGGTACATGCCACCATGCCTGGCTAATTTTTTGCTTTATTGTAGAGATGAGGTCTCACCAAGTTGCCCAGGCTGGTCTTGATCCCGTGGGTTCAGGCAATTCTCTCACCTCAGCCTCCCAAAGTGCTGGGGTTATAGGCGTGAGCCACTGAACCCGGCCAAAACTGGATTTCTTAAATAAAAAAAAAAAAAAAGGATGAAGGCCCTTAAAAAGTCTAGTCCCAAACTTCATTTATATCCTCCATGTTCCCACTCTGCCATTTTCACCCACTCTTTTCTCAAGCACTACTGACCAACTGATTGACCCGGGGTCTGTGATAACTGCAAGTCTTGCCATGTGCTGTTTCTTAGTCTGAGATTTTTGCTCTCTTTTTTTGAGGTGAACTCCCACTCACAATTTTGAAGCCTCAGTTCAAATGTCAAACAATTCTATGTGAAGCTCTAACTGAGCTCCCACATTAGTTAATTGCTCTTTTCTCTGTGTTCGCACAGCACTTATCTCTCGATCACAGCATTTATCACTTACTGCTAATAACTTCAGATGGTTTAATTTGTGGGTAAGCCTCAGTTTCCACATCTACAAAAATAAAAATCAAAGAACCTATCTCAGAGGCTTATGAAAATTAAAGGAGATAATGAACATAAATTACTTAACTGGAGGTTATATAGTACACATTTTAAAAAATTATTAACTATTTATTTTGTTATTGCCATTTCATTGTACTATAACTTCTCAAAAATATTTTTTTTCTCATGCTGCACAGTTTCTATGAGGGTGAACATGATGACATATATTATGCGTTTTCATATTTTACAAAGTGCTCAGCATAGAATGAAAACTTGTGAGCTCATGCAAGTGACTTAACACCTCCATCTCTAAAATGCAGACCCTCATGGGACTGACACGAACATTAAGAAACAATGTAAAACTCATGAGGATAGAAAGTGTTTAGTAGGCCTGACCCAGTGGCTCAGCCTGTAATCCTGACACTTTGGGAGGCTGAAGCAAGTGGATTGCCTGAGCCCGTGGGTTCGAGACCAGCCCTGGCAACTTGACGAGACCTCGTCTCTAATGAAAAAAAAAAAAAAAATTAGCCAGGAGTGGCAGTACATACCTGTAGTTCCAGCTACTTGGAATGCTGAGGAGGACAGATTGCCAGAGCCAGCAGGTCAATGCTGGGGTAGCTGTGTACTTGCCATTGCACTCCAGCCTGGGTGACAGAGTGAGTCTCTGACTCGAAAGAAAGAAAGAAAGAAAGAAAGAAAGAAAGAAAGAAAGAAAGAAAGAAAGGAAGGAAGGAAGGAAGGAAGGAAGGAAGGAAGGAAGGAAGGAAGGAAGGAAGGAAGGAAGGAAAAAAGAAAAAGAAAAGAAAGCCTTTAGTAATTGTCAGCAACTATCATTATTCAATAAGTTTGAATAAGTAGATAGATGCTCTTAGGAGGGAATAAAAATTTTTCACATCATGAGTTTCTTTTTCTTATACTGATATGATGTCAAGTCACAGTGGTTCAAGTCTGTAAGCTCAAAGATAGATCTCTTGTGTGATGGGCTATGACAAGTCTTTAGATTTTGTGTTAGTAGTACTCAGCAGCTCTGACTTTTACTGTTGTGCAGGGAATACATAAAGTGTTGATCAGTGAGAGACCTGGTAAGACTTGCTGACATGTCTCTTCTGACAAAAAGATAAATGCCTTCTATGGATCCTTTCTGTTCTGCACTGGACTTTTGATTGCCCATCTGTGTGAAAATGTAGGGCATGGTGGTGGCAGAGTAAATATGATTGCCCTCCTGTAAATTTTAGGAATTCAACTGCAGTAAGTGCCAAAGTATGACTGATAAGTGTACCTGTTTGTTACAAATAGAAACTGAAGATTCTGGAGCAGCTAAAGTTGGAGATGGAAATAAAAGGGTATTAATTTAGTATGAAGTGGAAACAATTAAAATAAAATATTTTTCCTATAAAAACAAACAAACAAAAATATGGGTATTTCTCTTCTTCTTCAGACTTAAAGGAGCCATCAACACTTGTTACATCCTCTTTGTTACCTTCTATTCACTACTAAACTCGCTGATGTCTTTTTCTAGTACTTAACGGAGTGGTTCAGAGATGGTTGCCTTTCAAGAAAGAAAATAAGATTTAAAAAATATTTACTGAAAAAAATGCAAAAAGAAAAACCAAAGCAAATAAAAAATGCAGGCAAGTCTTCTTTGTCTGCAGAGGTGATATGTCATATTTTACCATATGTCTTAGGTTTATTGAGTACCAGCTGCTTTGATGTGGTAGCCAGAGAAGGGAATATATGAAGTTCTAATTTCAAATGTCTTTAATTTTGAAACTTAAATAACTGATATATACGATGCCTTGTTAATTATCTTTTAATTGGCTGGGCTACTTTGTTTTTTTCTATTTCTGTAGATTCATCATTCATTTTTACATCAACCCAATAGCCATCTTCATACATTTCTCTATGCAGGTTCAGTACTGGCTTGAAGTGTTAATCTCAACCCTTTTCTTCTATTAAAAAACACTTTTAATTGACAAACTTTTTCTTTGATTCAACTCCCTAACCCCCCAAACTATCATGTCTTTATTACTTTTGTTAATAGGCTTCTCCAAGCATAAATCCAATTAATTACACTATCAAATCAGCTACACATATCTCAGCTCTCTATCCCAACAAACAAACTGAAGTTAATATGATATATTTTAGCTATATTGCTTGATTCATTAAAACTTGTGTTGACATCTTAAAAATGAGAAGCTCATGCCTTCCCCCCCCCCCCCCAGGAGAAATAGCTTTATTTGGCTTGAGAGTTGGAAAGTAGGATCTGATAGAATATATTGAGCTAAGGAGTAGAGATCAGGTTCCAAAACAGCATCAAAACTCATCAACCAAATGAACTCTACTTCCCAGAAACCTCACGGTTAGCACAACCAAGAAAAGGCCTGCCAGGAGATGCATTTATCACTAAATTACCCAACTGTGCCAATATTGCAGAAAAGGTACAGGTTTTTCTTTATAATTAAATTTCCAGAAAACCCCCAACCACAAGTATTATTAAATTTTTTAAATCACATTTTACAGATCTTAAGCTTGTCTTCACATTTAGCCCCAAAGTTCTCACCATCTTCAACAAAACAGCTCCCCTGCTAAACTCAGTGGCTAAACAAACAAACAAACAAACAAACAAAAAACTGAGAAGCTCAAAGTGGTGTGGCTATAAAAATTAAATTAATAATTTAAACATATTAATTAAGAAAAATGGAACTTCCAGAGGGGGACTCATACTGAAGAATAAGAAACATTCACTAGAAATTGTTGGTACAGGGATCCAGGTGTTGAACTTAGTATCCAAAGTTTGGTGGATTTCACTGGAGTTATGGTATGGCCAAAGAACTAAAGAAAACTTTGCCCAAAGGGTTCAATTCTGTGAGTGATCCCTTACCAGATGGAGAATAGCCATAAAGAGACAGAAATTATATTAAATGACCAAATGAAAATTTACTAGGCCTCAAAAGCAGACTAGAGATGGCGGAAGAAAGACCTCATGAACTTGAAGACTGATGGCTAGGAGTTGTCCATGAAAACCAGAAAGAATGAAGAGAAGTGAACAGAGTCTGAGGTACTGTGTCATAGCATCAAGCATCCTCACATATGAGAGTTCCAGAAGAAGAAAGCAGAAAAAGCAGAAAAAACATTTTCAGAAATAATGGCCAAAATTTCCCCAAGTTTTATGAAAAGTATCAAGACATTCAGCAAACTACAAGTGAGATAAACACAAAGAGATCCATTCCTAGACACATCATAGTCAAACTGTGGAAAGATAGAGAAAATTTTGAAAGCATATTAACAAGACAGACAAACTGAAAACATTTATTAAAGATTATTGTTAGGATTTTTGCAGAAATGACAAGCTAATCCAAAAATGTATATGGGAACCAAAATAACCAGACAACGTTGGAAAACAAAAGCAAAATTAGAGGACTTAGACTTCCAGACTTTAGAACTCAGTCTACAGCTGCACTAATCAAGGTAGTGTGATACGGCTTAAGGATGGATACATAGATAAATGGAACAGAATTGAGAATTTAAAGACAAACTCTTACAGTATGGCCAGCGGTTTTACTTAGCCTACGTAGGACCCAGAGAACATCTGAATTATAAACTTTAAAAATAGTTTTATGGGCACCAGTGATTGTGCAGTTTGATCAATTAAAAACTCACAAGATGTTAGAAAGTATCATTTTCTGTAATCTACTTAAAATAGAGTAATTATGGATTAATTGTTTCAAGATATCGTAAACTTGGTTATTCTACAGAAATATATTGTCTTGTAGGAATGACTGTCTTGAGAATGGGTTTCTAAGTTGAAACATATTTCTCACAAGACATGTAGGGGTTCCATTCTACTCGATTAAGTTGAACATTAAGTTCTTGCAAAATTGCAGCATGTAATGAAAACTAGGATATTAAGTATTAAAGTAATTAAGAATATTAAACAGATAATTAAGAAAAATGACCCTGTAGTGAAGTTTAATATAATCTTTGCTATAAATCTATGCATTTTCACCTCTGAGGAAATGAGAGCAAAAAAGATCATAGAAGATTCAGCTAAAATAGTATTGTCTTTTAAGTGCTTTTCCCTCTAATTCTTTAGTTGCATAATTTTTTTTCTGTTTTTGCAAAATGACTCCTTAATGAAAACCTTAAATTAAATAATTTTGAACCATCTTGTAATTCTTCATAGCACTCTGGTGGAAATATATTTTGAATCACTCTCATTCCCCTATAGAGAGAAAAAAAAAGGTCAGATTACTTTGTTTTCTTTTTTTAGAAACAAAAATCTGTTCTTCAATTCCTATATTGACATGATAATAAAATATACGGAATAAGGCCCCGATAACTAAGCCAAACTCCCCATGATTGAAAGCACTGCACTAGTGCCAGGGCTAATCTGGCTGCCCCTTTACTGTCCAGTGAATTTTGAGGCTGCCTCAGCAGCTCTTGCTGGTCAGGAGGAGGTCCTCTGCTTCTTTGAGTGTTGGAGTGAAAAATGTTCATTTTAAGAGAACATGCGTACTGATTTGCACCTATACATATTTAATTTTCAAAGCATTTTCACAGAAATATTATCTATTTTATTCATTTAATTTGCCAAAGCTGGTGGTAGTAATTTCATTTAATAGACTGGGAAATGGATCCCTGGCTTGGTTAATATCATGTAACTATGTACTGATGCCAGAATTAGCAACAGCATCTAACCTTCAGACATCTATCTTATTTCTGGATTCAGATATTATTGTCAGAATTTTTTTTTCTGATTCCAGAGATATTCTCTGAAACAGAAAATAGGTAAGAAAATAAAGCTGTTGTATGGTAGAAAGTGAATGAACTTTGGTCAAATCCAACCTACTTTGTGTGTGTGTGTGTGTTGGAGTCTCACTCTGTCGCCCAGACTGGAGTGCAGTGGCCGCTCCCAGCCACCGCAGCCTCGACCTGCTGGGCTCCGGCGATCCTTCCGCCTCAGCCTTCCAAGTAGCTAGAACTACAGGCGCGCACTACCACGCCTGGTTGATTTTTCGATTTATTGTAGAAATGAGGTCTCGCTGCTCAGGCGGGTCTCGAACCTGTGGGCTCAGGCAATCCACTCACCTAAGCCTCCCAAAGGCGGGAGATTACAGGCTGAGCCACCGAGCCCGGCTCAACCTACATTTTAATCATTGATTTATTTATCTATAAAATGAATCTAATATATACTTTCAAGAATGCATTGAGGACTACAAGATACGGTTCCTTATTTGGCACATTTAACATTTTGCCTCGTTCATGAGAGGCACTCAGTAAACAGTAGTGAATAATAAAAATAATAATCTCACTGTGATTTTCAGTAAGTCTGTCACTAATTGAAAGGGGTAGTACCACTGTTGGTTGCTGCTACCCTTGAGGAAAGAGTTATTTTGAAGATACTGTCTTTCGGGTAAGAATGCTCATCCATTCAAAAATAGTTCACTACATGCCAGGTACTCTGCTAGGTGCCGAGATACAGTCATGAGAAAGAGTCCCCTCTCAGCAGCTTATAAAGATGGATCTTTCAGCATTGGCAACCTGGGCTGTTCCTACAGCTTTCTTCCATCGAATAAGTGTGCATTTATCAGAACCTCAGAAGTGCAGTTAATTCAGTAACCAATGTTTGCTGAAGGAGGGGGGATGGACAGAAAAAAAGTTGGGATTCATTAGGGAACCAGTCAACCAGTTCCAATGGCCTGGAATCCACATACTGTGGATCTAAACTCAATTAGAGAAGTCTTCTAATTAAAAAGTTAATATCGGTATTATATACTTATACCTGCGGCAAAAAACTCTCAGTGTATGTTGTTCCCTCTTTCCGAAGGGAGATGTTCATTCTATCGCTGCTTTATTACAGAGTTTAGAGCTTTGGGTGGAGTCTAGTCACCAACTCTTACTTAAGAGACCTTTATTTCCTATCTCTTATGGTTTAAGTGCTTTCCATTTCCCACCCCTCCTTTTCTCCCCCTTTTGGCCCTGTGTTTTTAGCACCCACTCCCACAGTTAGTGTGGGCTCTGCCTTGCAACAATGACGTTACAGTCTTTTCAGCAAATTCTTCTGTCTCCTGTGTTGCTCTTGATTTAGAGTTAGGCCTAGGAAACCTGTTCCTTAGGGAAGATTTTTATTTTTCCTTGTTCCTACATTTGTTTTTGTTTGGCAGTTTTGTTTTGTTTTTTCCAGCACATTTTTGGCCTGGAGCTGCTGTTGATACCTCAGAAGCTTGTTTCCTAGGACTAAGGAGTCAACCTCTTGGAGATCAGTGGCTCTTGATGGACAGAGCCACAAGTTAGACCTGAGCAAAGATGAGGGATGCTAAAGAGGTCACCCTCTCTGACTGTTGGATACAGGTTATCACAATCTGACCTTGAACCAGAACTTAACTGTAGCCTGACCTGGAATTGCTGATGAAGCTTGGGCAGTTTAGCTATCATAAGCATGACTACATGAACAATGTGCCTGCAAGTTGACCGAGAATGTGAAAGAGCAATATTTAGGCCTGATTGTTGCCTTCCTACTTCCAAATCCAGGTAGGCATTTTAAATCTGTTACACCTATTTCTGTTATGCATTTGCAGTTGAGGAGTCAGGGATAACACTGGATTTATATGGCTTAATTTGTGTTTTCAGGTTTGCTTAGGTTGAATTGATTACCTAAATCTTAAACTTGGCTTCAGTTTTCCAGTTTCCAAAATGGACAGTGTCTTGAGGAGCATATGACTTGAGTACCTTTCATTCTATAATTTCTGTAGAAGTTCTAGTTAGAGGGCATGGTTACCAGTATGCTCTTGGAAAACGTTGTCCTCCTACTATGGCAAAGAATCTATATTGAGATGGAGAACAGATCCATAGTCTTCCTTGTATGCTTATTGCACTCGTCTTTAACTCAACCCTGACATTAAGGGAAGTGTAATCAATCCCAAAGACTTAGAATAATTCGTTAAAATTGTAAATATTGTAACTCTGAAATATACCTAAAATACGCTCCCTGCCCCAGGTCTCAGTAAGCCACCATCTTTAAAAATTTTTTTTGCTGTACCTACTTGAGGTAACTATAATGTCTGAGTCACAAATCACTTCCTTTCAAGACAAAACTAGGAAAGTATCCAAAGACTAGTAAAGATAGCATCTAAATACCCAGACTGGTAACATAAAACAAGAAAAACCTGGCATTAATGTTTTCTATGTTCTTTTGGCTGCCTTCCTTTCTACTGTGCTTCTAGGAAAATCATGATCTTTTCAGGTTTCAGAATCACTAGTGCACTGGCTTTTTGAATGCTTGAGTCATGCATCCTAGCAGACAGTTTATAAGAGGTTGAAAGGGAGTCATTTCCATTTCGAGCTAAGTGTATGTTTGTCCACCAATGATGTATTCTGCTAGAAGGCTTCAGCATTCCTGGAGTGGATTCTAGTAAAAAAAAAAAAAAAAAAGTCTTAAAATGATAATAAAGTTTGTCTTTTTTGTCTTTTTTTTCCCTTTTAGCTTCAAAGCAGACTTTTCAATTCATCTTTCTTGGGCTCTATCTCTGGATCTTTAGCATAGTTCAAATGCCTGAGGTATTCATAGATTGATTGTCAATTTGTTGCAGTTTGTTAAATAAATAACCTTTTAACCGCATCTCAGGTCTAGACATCTTCTAGTCTAGTAATATTTTTTTTAAAAATTGTAAGTTAACTGGTACATTGTTACTAAAATGGTTCCTCTTAACATAAGGTTCAGGAATTAATTCCATCCGTTCCCTAAGTACTTATTCTATTGCTTCTATTTTAAGAATGTTTAGTTGAGTAGCTTTTTGATATGAAATTTTTTTCTGATGAGTAACATGATTCTGTTCCCAAAATTCCACCCCTTCATCCTAATTCCATACATGCTTAGGGTCTGAAATGTTATACCAAGTTCTGCCTTTGCAGAGTTCCACAACTGGGAAATTGATCTTTTATTAATAAAAGAATTCGATAGATTAGGATTTGATCTCTGTCTTTACCCACTTTCTGTTTGGCTTTGAAATTTAGACTATATGAACCTCAGCTTCTGTGAAATATGGACAATAATGAAATGTTGGAATGTTGTGAATATAATTATTTTCATCAAACTGCTTGGCACGTGGGTAGGCAGGTAAGCATTGTTAATTACAATACTGCTCCTGCTGAAAAGGATAAAGAGAAAGTAGAGAGAAAAGGAAGAAGAGGAGAAGGAGGGAGAAGAAGAAAGAAAAAGAAAAAAAAACCAAGGAGCTAGAGCATGGAATGATTAAAATGAGATTGTATCTTAACCTTTTGGTAAGGTTTTCCCAGTATCCCTCCCTTTAATTTACAGAGTTCTCATCTTCCATGCAATTACAAAGTGTATGTGAGGCTCTCTGAAAATTATTATTTTCTTTTTTTTTCTCCCAGGAAGATGCCAATAGAAACTGCTTTTCACTTTCTTAGCATTGGCCCTCTGCCCTAACTTCTGACCTCTTCTCTGCATTAGCTACACCCCAACTCACCCCTGGATCACACAGCCTGGCCATTTCTGTCCTATTGTGACAGCTCTGAATCAGGAGAGAACCCTTTATCCACTGCCTGCCAAGGGGATGTTTCAGCCCAATTAGATAATGTTGGTGCTAGATGTAAAATTTAAATACATTTTTGAAACTGCTCTCTCTATTTTGCAAATGATATGTGAAAAAAAGATCACTGATTTGTGTCTAGTTAACTGTCCTTACTTAAACTGAATAGAAAAGAATAATTGGGATACCAGCATAGAAAATGTAGAGTACACATAGAAGATAATTTTCAGTGCAACTAGACTTTAAAGTTTAATAGTCAATAAATATAAACACAAAGTGACAGTTGCCTCATTATAAATGTAAAACACACAGTAACCTAACCAGTAGCAATTTAAAACAAACGTAAAAATTTACCTTTTCCTTTCATCATGTCTGAGCCTTCTTCATCAAGGCTATCTGTCTCTTTCATTTACTAAGGGCTCTAAAATAGCTATTTTTTTTTTTTTTTTTGAGTTGGAGTCTCACTCTGTCGCCCAGACTGGAGTGCAGTGGTCGCTCCTGGCTACCGCAGTCTCCACCTGCTGGGCTCCAGCGATCCTTCCGCCTCAGCCTTCTAAGTAGCTGGAACTACAGGCGCAGGCTACCAAGTTGCCAGGCGGGTCTTGAACCCGCAGGCTCAGGCAATCCTACTCACCTCAGCCTCCCAAGATGCGGGATTACAGGCTGAGCCACTGAGCCCGGCTTAAAATAGCTATTTCTATTGAAAAATAACTTAATCTTAGCAAAGAGAGGAAAACTTAGAAACTTAGAATCTTAGCAAAGAGAGGAAAAACACTCTTCATATAACCCTTTCAATTAAGTAAAAGCTAACTACAATATGCATTTTTATCCATAATATCACCGTCTGCCCCGGGCCTACCCAGCCTCTGGTGTGCTTGAGGCATGGATCTAGCAGTAGAAGCCTCTGGGCACAGCTGTTGGAGGAAAGAAAAGCCACTCCCTCACACACAAGGAGCTGCTGTGATTCCCTGATGATTAGGTTCCTCTGCTCCATAATCAAGGTCACTCTTGTGTTCCTTCTTTGTCAGAAGATTCTTTGATTGCACAGAATTCTTTCCATTTTTTTGGTGCCTTTGTTCTGGTATAATGTGATGGGGAAAAAAAAGAACATTAGTTGTTTTATGAGTTAGTGACAGGTTAGAACTCCCTTAAGATGCAAGTCTGAAGTCGAGACAAACTCAGAACTTGTTGGCCTTCCTCAGCTGTCTCAGCACAACGATGCTTTTGAGTCTCAGCTGTTGCTCTTGTCAAATATTTTTGCCCTTTTTCAGTAATAACTTTTGTCATTAATGCTGTTGTGTTTCTGCTGAAGTCTTTCTTTCTTTTTCTCTTTCTCTGTCTCTCACATATATTCATATACAGTTGTGTGGCACATACTGATGCTTAGACCAGTGATGGACCTCATATAAAATTGTAATCTCATATGATTATAATGCTGTATTTTTACTGTACTATTTTATGTTTAGATATACAGATACTATTATGTTACAGTTACCTACGGTGTTTGGTGCAGTAACATGCTCTACAAGTTTGTAGCTAGCAACAATAGGTTATATCATCTAGCCTAGATGTGTAGTGGGCTATATCATCTAGTTTATGCCATGCACTCTGTGATGTTCACACAATGATGCATTTCTTAGAATGTGTAATATGTGTCCCATTGCTAAGTGAGGCATGGCTGTATAAGAAATAAGTGCCTTTTCAGCACATGTTGACTATTATCATAACAAAATGGTAACATAGTTTAAGCCTATGCTACAAAATCAGCATAATAATGTATAAATTGCTTATGCTAATCAGGAAGCATTAAGGTAAACTGTTTTAAGTGAAGTAGATGGTTTAAATGACTCCACTTTAATGAAAACTTTATCTCAGTAAATTTTTTAAAATCTACCTCTAAAATGTATCCATTTGCAGTAGTAAAATAACAACGCTTACTAAAAAGCAGTAATTTATTATCTTGCTTCGAGAAGAAATGAAATTTCAAACATGGAGAAGGTCTTAGATGTTACCACACTTTTAGCAATGTATACACATTATGGTTTTTAGCATAAATTTGAACTTAAGCAAATTTGTACTCTCTTAAGAAACAGAGGAACTTCAAATAAGTTACCTACAATCGTGCAATCTAATTATTTTCATCAAACTGATCTCATTTTGACTAATCTACCATACAAGATATTGCTCATAATTTTTAATTTTTTTATTATAACGATGTGGGGTACAATTCAGGGTTAGGTATACAAGCATTGATTACGCAGGTACCCTTGTTTATGAGATATGCCCCTCCCACCCCTAGCAGTTTCCCTCAACTGCCAATCCAATCCCATTCCCCTGACAATTTCCCACAATTACCAATCCCTTTCTTATAGTATTATAATAATTGTTCAGGGTCTGCTTATGAGTGAAAACATATGGTACTCTGTTTTTTGTTTCTATGATAGATCACTGAATATGATAGACTCTAAATCCATCCAAGTTGATGCAAAGTCCATATGTTTGTCCTTCTTTATGGCTGCCTAATATTCCATTGTGTACATGTACCACTTTTTCTTATCCAGTCCAGCTTCAATGAGCAACGTGGTTGGTTCCATGTTTTTGCTATTGTGAATAGAGCTACAACAAACATGCATGCACAGGTAACTTTTTTGTAGAATGATTTGTGTTCCTCTGGGTATATTCCCAATTGGGGAATTGCTGGGTCATATGGAAAGTCAATTTCTAGTTCTTTCAGAAGTCACCACACTGTCTTCCAAAATGGATCAAAGATCTAAACCTCATACTATAATAATCTTAGAAAATGCAGGAGACAGCCTTATGGAAATTGGAACTAACAACCAATTCCTATTCAGAACCCTAAATGCCCATACCTTAAGAAAATAGGATAGACAAGTGGGACCTCATCAAACTGAGGAGCTTCTGCAAAACCAAAGAAACCATCAAGAGAGCAGGGAGACAGCCCACAGAATGGGAAAAATATTTGCCAACTGTATATATGACAAAGGCCTAACATCTAGGAGCTACAAGGAACTCAAATGTGCCAAAAGAAAAAAACAAACAGCCCCATTAAAAAGTGGGCAAAAGACATGAATTGACACTTCTCAAAAGAAGATATATGGGCAGCCAACAGACACATGAAAAAGTGCTCAGCCTCACTCATCATCAGAGAAATGCAAATCAAAACCACATTGAGATATCACCTAACCCCAGTAAGAATGACCATCATTAATAAAACACACAACAACAGATGCTGGTGAGGATGAAGAGAAAGAGAACACTTCTACACTGCTGGTGGTAAAGCAAACTAGTGCTCATAATTTTAATTAGCCCATACATACCATTTTATAGTCTGCATTTGTATACATATTTCTTTCTTCCTTCTTTTCCTTCTTTCCTTCCTTCCTTCTTTCCTTCTTTTTTTTGAGTTGGAGTCTCACTTTGTTGCCTGGGCTGGGGTGCGGTGGCATACTGATGGCCACAACAGCCTCAATCTGCTGGGATCAGAAGATCCTTCTGTCTCAGCCTTCCAAGTAGATGGAACTATAGGCATGTACCACCACACCCTGCTAATTTTTTTTAAATTTTTTATAGATGAGGTCTCGCCATGATGCCCAGGCTGGTCTTGATACATTTATTTATGTCAGCATAACTTCTATACTTATTATAGTCATAAAGCATTATGTAAGTCTAACAATAACATTCTATGGTGTTAAACATTTTTCCTGTTGTTGGGTTATGATGTTAGTAACAGCAGTAACAACAGCTACCATTTATTGATTGTTTACACCATAAGTGTTCTGTTAAAAGTGTCTTTTAACAAAGTAGGGAGCAACCTTAGTTTGTTATGTGAAAATGCCTAGATTTTAGAATTTGATATATAGCAGGTTCATGAATGACGCTGTTTCATTCAACGTCTTTCTCTTATGAGGTTGATGGGGGACAAAAAAGTTTCTTGGTCAAGGTCACCATCTGTGAGAAATCTACACTTTCTCCCCATGTCTGGGAAGTTTTTTTTCTAGACAGTCCAGTTTTCCTCACATTCCAAAGTTGTGCATGTGAGGTGAACTGTTGTGTCTACACGGTTTCAGTATGAGTGAATATGGGTGTCAGTGTGAGTGGACCTTCAATGGGATGGCGACCTGTCCAGAGTGGATTCCCACCTAGTTACCTGAGTTGCAGGGAGGGACTCTGACCATTGACTCTGAACTACCCTTATTCCACCCTAAATAAATACCCTTATTCCACCCTGGTCAATAAATAGTTGGAAAAGGAATGAATGAATTAATATAAATGATTGTCAAATAAATATTTGACAAGTATATGATAATCATACAAATGCATAACAATAAACAATGTGGTACAAAAGTGCTCAGAGCTGCCATATTTGTGATTAACAGCATGGTGGCAGGAGGTGCCCCTGACAATTTTTCCTTTATACACATTTATTCCTTGATTAAACCCACTACCAGCACAACTGTTGTCACTCACTGATTCATCAAAATTTGAGTAGTTTCCTTAACTTGTTTTTATTAATGTTCCTTAAATGTGTGTACTAGAAGTGTTTTGGGTCTTTGTTTAGAAGTTTGGTGATGCTTTTGTGACTAGAAATATGCCATAGGAAATTTACTCTTTTTTATATCAATTAGGTTCTGGTAAAATTGATTTCATTATAGGTAGTTTTGATTAAAGTTGAAGTTTCCAAGAACTTATTGATTACATTAAGTGAGGACGTACTGTACTTAGGTTTCTAATATCTGTATGATTTCCTATTTTTTTCCCCTTCACCTTCAGTGCCCTTCTCTATACAAATACAAAATAATGGTAGCTAACCTAGAAGTTGCACCTCCCATAGAATCTGACTCATGGTAGATATTCAAGAAATGAGGAATGATTGTTACTGGGGACTACCCAAGGCTAATTACTCACATCTATAAAATAAAGATATTTATATTATTTTATACATACTTCCAGATAAACCTCCAGGATAATTAAATAGTCAGTGTTACCAGCAATATAGTGATTCAATATGCACCAGATCCTCAACAAGGTTACCTTTATTTATTCATTCTTTATTTCTTTTTCCCAACAAATATTAGAATCTGTTATACACCTAGCAGTTATGAAGTCACTATTATACGCCAGGTTGTATCTACCATGAAAAAGTTCCACCTATTCAACAGAAGTCAGAAAACCCTTGTGCCTTCTCTATTGTGAGGCCAGTAGATAGGCAGAAATATGTATGTGTGTATATATGTTTGTTTTTTCAGACATGTCTGTGTGCCCCAGGAGACTATAATTAGCCATCTTAATATTATACCATGTCAATCAGGATGACCAAGATATAGCCACCAAGAAAAGACAGCTAGGTTAAACAGATAATAATATGGTATGAATTGTAATACTTGACATGTATGCAGAATATTATGGCAGTATGTTTATGCCGACAGGACTAAGGATTGTTCAGAATTTGCTTCTGAACTGATTTTTTTTTTAATGAATACCACTCTACCAGTTAAATAGAGAAGAGCCCAAAGTTAAAAGATGCAGTCTACCCAGAGAAAATAGAAGGTACAAAGTCAAGTATGAAGCATAGGAGAGAAGTAAATGTTTGGCAACCATTTTCTATAGGTGTAATCATCATGGCAGGTAGGTTAATATTAGAAGATGAGAGAGAGAATGTAAGCTGAGGTCAGACCTAAAAGATGATGAGAAGCTGGTCAATACCATGTACCTCTGATGTGACAGTATGCTAGACATTTTATATATATTTTTGTCATAGAATTCTCAGAATAACTTTATTTTGGAGGTGATGGAAGTGAGGCTTTATGCAAGTCAGCTACCCAAGGCATGCAACAAGAATATATCAGAATTGGCATTCAGAGCCAAGTCTTGCAGCTCAAAAACCCATCTTCTCTTCACTCTTAAGATGCAATTAAATAGGAAATCACTTAGTGTCTTTTCATTTCATTGAGTTTAATTCTCTGCTTGAAGATAAACCTTAGAGATTTTGTTCTCTGTTGTCTCAGAAACAGATGTTCTACAAAATGTATGTTGACTTCCTTTGGTGTCTTTCAAAAGTAGATGCTTCTTCTCCATGGAAGATGTGTTTTATAACACATTCTTTTTTATAGGTTTTATGCTTTGTTTTGTTTTGCATCTTTACCCATGAATGCATCCTTACCACAACTCACTCCGCCCCTTAAATGGGGGTGAATGGAATCCTTTTTTCACCTCCTTAGGATTTTTCTCTTTGCTTTTATGATCACCTTTCTCAGACCTTCAGCAAGAAGGCTGGTTATCTAAGTTTATCTGTCATTCTGGAGCATGGTACCTATGGGGAGGGAGTCCGAGTCCTGAAGATTTCCTTCAGGAAGATTGCATCCTGGCAAGTTGGAAAAGCACACTATCCTGGTGGCCAGCTTTCCCCATGCATCCTCATGGGCTCAACCTGTGTGTCAGATATGAAATGTGGCTGATTCTGATTTCCTTTCTGGTGAATCCAAAGTAAAATCCTTCCTATGCACAGAAAAAAATGCCCTGCTATACTCAATGCCACTATTACATTTTCCCTGAGGCTCATAACCCTTGGTAGAGAAGCAGATTCCCAACCTCTGCTTCCAATCTACCCTAAAGCTCTCCCTTCCTAGTACATAATTTCCTTCAAATTGAGAATGAACAATTCTCTAGCCCAGAAATCAGCAGTTTCTATAAAGGGTCAGATAGTGTATATTTTAGACCTTGCAGGTCATACTGTCTCTGTTACAATTACTCAATTCTGCCTGGTAACATGAAAGCAACCAGTGACAATATGTAAATTAATGGCTATGGCTGTGTTCCAATAAAACTTTATTTATAGACTCTGCTATTTGAATTTCAAATAATTCTCACAATTCTTTTAATTTGTTTCAAACATTTTAAAAATGTAAAAACCATTCTTAGCTCACAGGCTACACAAAAACTGGCAGCAGGGCTGGCGTTTGTCCACCCCTGCTCTGGATAGCTTGCTATAGTACTGCTTTTTCTGCAAGAGAAATTGGGATCTGAACTTTAGGGTCTCCAGGCTGGCTGTTTCTCTACAGCTTTTCCAATCTAGAGCAGCTTTTCTTAGTTCCTTGTGATTATGCAGTTTCTACCTACAGACTTTGACAATTTCAGTTTTCCCCTGTTTGTACAGTACTTTCCCCTTGTGATCTGGGGATAGAGAAAATGTGTAGGTGCTGCTAGCAAGCTGATATCTAATTCAAAAGCAAAAGGTGATTGTCTTTTTCCTCTCTGGAAAATTTATTTATTATTTACCCTTTTTCTGTTTGGAGGAAACTCTATAATTGAACTAAACTGAATACTAACTAGTGTGTAATTCTTTTGAATGAATATATTCAAATACTTTTTCAGATTATTCTTTCTATTTTTCCTTTTGAGATTGTGTTGCAAACAGGAAGATAACTTGGGCAAATAAAATAAGGGATTGACAAAACGAAAGTGTGAGTTAATATTTTAAAAATAGATGCCTTTGCCTACTTTTTTGTTGTTGTTGCTGTTGTTCTATCATTTATTTAATCAGCAAATATTTATATGTGCCAGACACTATATCTCAAAGTGAGATCTCACTTTATATCTGTGTTGACACACAAAGATGGGTAGAATACCATGTGTGTCTTTTAGAGAACTACAGGGGAGACAGAGAACCCATGAGAGGTATCTTTATATAATGCTCTTGGTATCTGTTGCTTATGTTGTAAGACATATGGGGCCCAAGTAAAAAGCGTGTGCTGTGCACTTTTCACATGATATGGTGAAGCAGCATGTTCTGTAGAGTACAGAGTCCTGGGCCAATTGCTTTACTCCTCTGAGCCTTTGAATTTGTAAAGTGAGATGACTACATTGTGGTTTTGTTATGAAGACTGAAAGAAATTTCATATGCAGAGATAGTGTAATGCTCAGCTCATAGACCCTAAAAGAATTCATATCAAAGAATGTCTGATTTTTTTCATTTGTTTCCTATCAATAAACTATGACTTTTCAAAAGCATTATACCAACTTTCTGCTAAATGTACTTCCTCCTAATCAACCTTTACTGACTACTTAACATCACGTGAAACAAAGAGGTATATAAATTAAGGTCTTTCCATTGGGTTACTTGTCAAACATATTTTTTCTTATCATTATTATGATGCTGCAGATTAGAAAAAGAATCTTATGCAAATGATATGAAAGAATATTTTTGCATTAATTTTTGCCATTCTTTTTTTTGTGTCTCTTTAGATATGAACAGTAATGGCACATATTTTGGTTACGAGTTGCTCTGTGGACTGTGGGTTCAATGAAAGTGTATCCATCCCCATCATGACGTATGACACCAAGACTCTTCACTAGTAGGTATTTTTTTATTTGGTGTCATTCACATGGTTATAGATTGAGATTTTTCAACAGTGTACCTACCTTTATAACAAAAAATGTGCAAAATGCATGTGTTCATGTTGCCGAAATGAAATATGGCTAGCTCTCATCTATTTCTGTATCTACCAAGTGTATAATAAAGAAATTTGCTAAAATGTATTTATTATGTATAGTAGTATGGTAATATATGTGTATCTATATAGGCAGAATTTAGAAGTATGGAATTGTACCTCTCTTTTAACTGAATTTTTAAAAGGCATTGGGGATTTTGAGCATCTTCTGGTTCCTTAATAGCTTATAGATCTGGAACCAATATAAGCCTAAAATGTTTTACCTAGCTTATATTTTGAAATAGTTCGATTTTGTTGTAGTTTTATCCAAAGGGATTTGATGTACTTCCACATACACATGTATTATATTGATGGTTGATATACAAAATATTAGGTTGTTGTGCAAAGGGAATGATAATCAGAAGATTTAATTTTAGTTTCAGCTTCAACATTAACCCTCAGGCTAGTATCTTAATCTCTAGGCCTCAGTTTTGTCATCTGAAAAATAAGAGAAATAATTTCCATTATATCTATTGCAAAATGGAAGGTCAAGTGAGGTAATGAATGTGAAATTGTCAGCAAACTGTAAAACTCCATAAGAATAAGTAATATTATCTGTGGTTGATTCCTGTTACAAATAGGATCTATGGCCGTACCACTCTGTGTCCCTGAGTCTCAACATGTTACAAAGCAGGGAGCTGGGAAAAGTTGTTACCATAATTTTTTTAATTGATTAATGCAGTTTGCTATTTGTTATGCTCGTCAACCAAGAAACATGATAAAATCATAATTGATTTTAATTTATGACCCAGATTAATTTTGCATATTTGAAAAAATATGTTTAAATGAAATAGAAAAAGCATATGAAGGGGGCCAAAAAAAACCCCAGAATTTATTTATTTAAAAAATGTGTATTTATTCTTACATGTTTAAACTTCATTCACCTTCAAAATAGTCTTCATTGGATGCAATACATCTATCGAGACACTTTCCCCACTGCTCAAAACAGTTTTTGAACTCGTCAAGTTTGATGTCCTTTAGTGCTTCTGCCATTTTTTGTTTCACCTCTTCCACATCGAAAAACTGTTTCCCATTGAGGATTTTTTCATCTAGAGAAATTAAAAAAAAAAAGAAGTCACTCAGGGTGAGATAGGGTGAATAGGCAGAGTAGGGTATGGGGCTAATGTCGTTTTTGGTTAAAAACTGCTGAACATAGTGCAGTGTGGACGGGTGCACTAGTAAATCACCCCTCATCAAGTAGGCAATGCATTGAAAAAAATTCACTAAAGCTAAACACAGCTTCTCACAGCAACACTAGCTGGTACACTGATGCCAATGGGTTCCTAGAACACTTACCTAGCGAGGGAAGCTTGTACTTCAAGGAGCCCACCCTCCAGAAAGTAATTCCGGGTTTTCTTGGGTTCTCTCCTATATTTCTCACACATACACACGTCAATTCTACTACCATAAAGAGTTTCTGTTTCTTTTCTCCAACTTGTTATTCTCTTATCAGATTTTATCTATTGGGTATTTACACTTGGAGGAGAAAGACACATTTTTATGTATACTGGAATTTTAGGAAATTAAGGATACAGTGTAGGAATTTGATCAGATAGTACTTGTTATTTAATATAATATTTGATACCTTTGTTTATGGAAGTCTCTTTAATATCTTTTATGACTATTCTTTTTAGCTAACAGAATGCAGCTAGGCTGTTTAAAATGAAAGACTGAAAATGCAATCTTAACAAATATATTCGGTAATATTGAGAAAGACTTTTCCACTAAATTTAAACAAGTTACATAACCAGCTTATGCAATGAAACTGGATTGCAAATTCTTTTCCAGAAATTAGATATGATTTTCATTGAAGTGGCAATGGTTTATTACATGAATAAAATGTTTGCATGTAAATGAAACAAAAATCTTATGATAGGTGACATTCTGGCTGATATTGTAGCATAGTATTTAAGTATGCAGGGTCTATAGTCAGAGTCCCTGAAGTTGCAACCCAGTTCCATCATTTTTCAGCTTTGCAAAGCTAGACAGTAATTTAACCTCTCTGTGCCTTAGATTGCACAGCTGAAACATGAGGCTAATTATGAGATAATATCACATGGGGTTGTTGTGTAGGTTACATGAATTAATATGATAGAGTATTTAGAAGCACTGCATGACACTTAAGTACCAATTAGTTCCCTGGGGAGTGTGTGAATATCATGATGAGCATAAATTTTAGAATCCAAATGCCCCAGGTTTAAAGTCTTTTATTAATAAATTGTGAAACTTAGGCTAAGAACCTCTGTTTCCAAGAAATAAAATGGAAAAAATTATACTCTATGCTGTTTTGTTAGGATGATACAGCGCAGCATCTGGCAAAGAATGGTAGCTATCACCTTCATTGGGAGTTGTAAAGATATAATCACAAATTATTATATAGTGTTATTTTAAAATAATATAAATCAGAGCTCTTCTGAATTTGCACATGTCTTTGCCATATGTTATATTTAGGAGACTTTTATAAATGTACCAATTATAAGATTTCCTTTGCTAGATTCAGAATTTCAAAAAATACAAACAAATAATTAAAACCAAATTATAAAATGCAAACATAACTTGAATGTGGAATCGTGATTTGAAAAATTAAAAAATAACAAAAACCCATTGACTTTTTTAGGCCTATCAGTGAACATCAGATGAATGTTTAATTTGTTATGAAATGTAGACTGTTTCCATGTCTAAAATGATTTTTTTTTCAAGAAAGAAAAAGAGGACAAAGAAACAAGAGAGGTGGTAGAAATGTATTACAAAGTATTAGGGAGTAAAGCCTTCAACTTTCACTTTCATAATCATAGTTCTGTATCAGACTGTGTACTTGTTTTTATTATAAATCACCTAAAGATATTTTCCTTTGAGCTTGCATTGGACAAAACTCAGTGGTTGTAATGGGTGGTATTTTCCAAATGAGTCATAGCTTGTTCTCAAGGTGGAAAGTGCTGATTACATGGGGCAATATTTAGAGCCAAGAGCATGACACAGTTTTTATGCCCATCTCTCTAATTTAGCCAATGCCCTGGCTGACATATATCACTCAGACCAAATAGCTAAGTCTTGTCCCTCACATGTTAATTCTAAACCAACTAAAACAACAACAGTCTTTGATTTGTCCATCTCTGTATCTATTCATACCAGCAGCCAGAGAGGATTTCACATGTAGATTTAATCTGACTTGTGTATAATTCAAATTGTGATGTTATTTATGGTTGCTTTGCATGCTCCCGTTTGTTCTTCTTGATGTTTATTTTTGTAGTAGCTTTAGTCTTTAAAGGGTTTTCCCTCAATGAGGACAGTGGTGATTGTGGAGAAGACTTTTGAGTGTAAAAGCCTTGGAGATGCATTCCTAGGTAACAACCCATATACCATGGACATGGGTATAGGCTTGGCTGCTGCTGTGTGTTGCCTATGGGGAGACATAGGTGAGAGATGTCCCTGGTGCTTATGTTGTGCTGTCCTACTTCCCAGATCCTGTATCATTTCCTACTTCTAATCCTTCAATGTGGCCAACATTCACATTTTAAGTCACATTTTAGGATATAGACTGTAATAAAAAGAAAACGCAGGGCCATGCGGTTGGAATGCCAATCTTTGTCATGGATTTCCATTTTCATGGTCTGATGACCACTGTATATTGGTGATGCTTACCTTAAAAAATATTTGTGGCTTTAGAAGCCTCCTTATAAAGGAGAGTGATTAAGTCTATTATCGATCTAATGCTTCTTAAAGAGTATCTCTAAAAACTAAAGAAGAGTGACTTGTTTCATTCAATATCACAGGGCCAGAATATGAAGGAGATATGGGGGCTAATATAATTTGGAGATAAGAGAGAGGTGAAACCTTTATCGATGTGATTTTGAGAATAGGTAGGCATCATTAGGCCATAACTTTAAGCTTAACATAATCATGGCGAGGGAAAGAGTGTAAGCCTAGGAACAGAGTTGTGAAAGAACAGGCTGTAATACAGGGTAAGCAGAAGCTGAGCCTTCAAGGAGAAAGCCTAATGAAGAGTGACTGGAAGTGAACTCCCCAGAGGGGTGTATGGGAGGGCTCTCTCCTGTGCCTACTGCAGATCTCTGCCTTTTGGCTGACCAAGCTCCACCTAGAAGTGACCCAGCCTCACTTTTCATGGCCCTGTGACCTCCTTGTGCTCGCATATACTGGCCATCAACCAGACTCTTGTTCTTCCTCCTAAACTCAGATTACATGCTCTGTTGTTTATGAAAGCTTCCTTATTCTCTTCTTGCAATTGACTGTTCCCTCCTTTCTCCTCTGTTCTGTGTGCCTGCTGCTATTATAGAACAGGCTCACTTCTTTTGCAGTGATTGGTTGACATACCACCTCACCCATTACCCTGTTAGCTTGTGAGGGTTGTCCCTGTCTTATTCATTGTTGTTTTCTCAGTGTTCAGCTCTCAAACAACAGTTAGTGATTAAATTAATGATTCAAATGGTTGATAATGTCATTTGTCCTTACATTGAACAAGAAATAATTGTATTTGCCGTGACACAAAGATTTCTATGAAATGTCTTTCAATATGGATATTATCTTGAAATTCCTAATATAAATCTGTAAAAATTGCAAATGAAAAATGAAAAGTGGCAACTTTTAACCTACTAAGATGTTTATATAATTTTAAACCCTTTTAGCAAAAGATAACAGAAATTGTGAAAATGTATATCTGACTCTACTCACTACCTTATTAGTTCACTATTGTTGGTGTGTTTGTTTATTTATGTCCCTGTTGTGCTTGAATATTTTATTTTTAGAAGAGTATTTCAACAATTATGAAATATTATTTGAGCTCATGTTAACCGAAGGTGGAATGATTTTTCTCCATATGAGTTAATTTTAAAAAATAATTCTTAGCGTTCTATTTTATTACAACTATTTTATTTCTTTTGATTGCTTTTGTTTAGCATTCTAGATTTGAATTAATCATAAACTATTTTAAAAATTATACATATGAAATTATATATTTATATTTTTATATATGCATACATATACAAAAATATAAAGCATATATATTTTGTAGACATATATTTCAGATGTCCAAGGAAGGCCCCAATCATTAATCTGAATTGAGAAAATGGAAAAATGTGTATGTTAAGTATAATTAAACATTCTTGTAGGTTTGACCTGTTTGTCTAAAAATAGGGTTAAAAAAAGACTTCTATATCAATAAATGAATATTGTAAATCACTCATAGGAAAACTAAAAATTGTTTCATCTTTTTTTTTTTTTTTTTCTTTTTCATGTCAGAGTCTCCCTATGTTGCCAAGGCTGGTCTCAAATTTCTGGGCTCAAGCAATCCTCCTGCCTCATCCTCAGAGTGCTGGGATTATAGGCCTAAGCCACTGCCCCTGGCCTAAATTGTTTAATTCAGATGTTCATTTTTGAATTTTACCATTTTAACAGAAATTGTACCATTGCACAACTTTAGCATAAAAGAGCACCAAATCTACCTAAACATTCAGCACTCATCTTTGTTGCTTGGTGTAGACTAATCATGTACAGCGAAAGATTGGGTAATGGACTTAATGAGATAGCGTTATAAGTAACAGAAATTATTTCAAGCTACTCAGGTTTCACAGATGGCTGTAGATAGGTACCTGGAAGGCATTAAACTAATAAAGATAGTTTTTTAAAAGAGGAGAATGTATGAGCTATTTTAGATTGGCATGCATCAAGCTAAAAGGGATAATGTTTGAAAGAATCATATATATTATATCAAGAATATTCATTCAGTTGTGTCTGCAGAAATGTAATGGAGTAATGTAGGTTTTATCACTTTATAAAAAAATTTGGAGCCAGGCTCGGTGGCTCAGCCTGTAATCCTGCGCCTTTGGGAGGCTGAGGTGAGTGGATTGCCTGAGCCCGCGGGTTCGAGACCCACCTGGGCGGCGAGACCTCGTCTCTACAATAAATCAAAAAATCAGCCAGGCGTGGTAGTGCATGCCTGTAATTCTGGTTTACTTGGAAGGCTGAAGTGGAAGGATCGCCGGAGCCCAACAGGTTGAGGCTGCGGTGGCCAGGAGCAGCCACTGCACTCCAGTCTGGGCGACAGAGTGAGACTCCAACTCAAAAAAAAAAAAAAAAAAAATTGATATACTCAAGTAGATAGAGAATGCAACAAGAACAATATATTACTGAAACAATAATTTTTAAATTATTTCTATAGATGTCACTTGACAAAATGCCAAATTGTTTCCTTAGAACGTTTTAAATATCTATTTATGTATTTGAAGATCAAAATACCTTGGTGACTATTTACTAACATTCTTTTAAACTAAAGAGATTGTAGTTGTATGTTTAAATTTAATAATAATAATAGCTACCTTCTACTGAGCTAATAACTATGCTATGGGGTCTCACTGCTATGTCATTATAATAATGGTTACAATAACTCTACAAAGATTGCACTGTTACCTTCTGTTTACAAACAAGGAAATATGTACTGGTGGTATAAACTACTGATTTACATAAGCCTATATCTACATTTGTAACACTAATTTCCAAATACTACCTAAGAAAGTCAGCATCACCACTTATAGGACAGACACATAAATATGGAGGCATGTAGTATTTTCATATGGGAAAACACAAAACTAATTTTATGTTTGAAATAAAATTAATTTAGAAATACACTATACCTCAGGTTAACTCTTGCTTATTTAATATTCTGGAGAATAGCTTCTAAACTTATAATTAAATATTTTCCCTTCTATGCTTCAACAACCGATATACATAAAAATGAGAACTGGCTTTTATTGGTGATGTGTCTTCAGTAGCAGACAAAAACAGGAGGCTTTCAGGAGACTGCATTAGCCATTTGTAAGACTGGCCATATTACGCATAAAAGTCAAATAATGTCTTCACTTACCATGCTTTCTCATGTCTGATTTGTTTTACTTTGATAATCTGTGTAAGTGCCATGAAGTCAGTGGACATATATGTTCTACACAGGGAAACCTGGGATTTTTCTCAAAAGTGTTTCCCGTGATCTCAGCACCCACCCCAAATGCTTTTCTGTTAACTGTTTCTTTTCAACTCAGTTCGTTGAAATGAATTTTGTTGGTTGATCTCTTGTTTTGCTTATCTCTGTGATGGATGTATATTACCAGTGTTTTGCTGTCCCTTTGGATGTGTACATAACTGTGCCATTTACCCAAACAAGGAAAAATTAAAAGTAGGGACAAAGCTACTTTTTTAAAAAATATTTCTTTCATTATACAGACGTGGGGTACAAGTAAGGATTAACTACACAAGTAGGCGGCATGCAGGAGAAGTTTGGGCCTCCAAGTGGCCCTCACTTCCCCTAGTAAAGAACAGGTATCCTTTGTGTTGTTAGGTGCCCTTCCTCCCTACCTTGGCCCTAGCAGTGCCCAGCGACTGCAGCTCCCTCCCTTGTGCTAATGTGATTAATGTTCAGGTCCCACTTATGGGTGAGAACATGTGGTATTCAGTTCATTGTTTCTGTGATAGATCACTAAATATGGTGGTCTCCAATTCCATCCAATTTGCTGGGAAGTCTATGATTTTGTTCTTCTTTATGACTGTGTGAGCCCCTTTTGAAGAAGTGGTTTTAACACATGCTTTCTTGATAAAGAAGATATTTATAATATTTTGAAGTTATTTGAAATTTGAAGGAATTCAACTATCTGAAAAAAAAGTTACGTTTTAAGTTACTTTAGTTCAATAATATGAAGTCAGAGAACTAAGGTATTCCATTTATTCATTTAGCAAATATGTATTGACTTCCTACTATATAGAAGGCACAGAGCTATGAACAATAGACATTTACAGTACATTGATTTACATATGGATATAGGCTAAGTATACATCCTCACAGAATTTGTCTTCCTAGGTAGCTATTGAAAGTGGAATGGGGATAGGCTGTGTGAAAAGGAAGAGAGTAGAACATTTGTGTATGTGTGTGTGTGTGTGTGTGTGTGTGTGTCTGTAAAGAGGGATCATTAAATATATGTATATGCAAATAGTAATAAATTTATTTTAAACAAAAGTAGCCCCAAATTTATTGTAAACAAAAACAACTCCTTTCCCTAAAGCATAGCTTAAATGACAAAGTTTGACACTGTACTCAACAAAACTTCCTATTTTGATCACTTTCAAAAGTGAAACTTTTGTTGCAATATCTGTGTCTTGATTTTGAAATGAATCATGTGTTTCTGACCTTATTTTCTTTATTCATGCTAAAGATATTTGTGTGTATTGTAGAATTTGAAGAAGAAATCCTCAAGACCATTTTGTACATCATCAGATTGCAATTAAGAGAGTAACTATGGGGACTGGTGGGGGCAAAACACCTGAGCAGTATGACATCCAAAGGGGAGAAAATTCTCCCCCTTTCACCTTAAGGAAGAGAAGCAACTGCCAATTGTTTTGTCCCTTAATCAAAGTTTAAATCCTCTCTGTGCTCTAATGTGGAGTAACATGGAAGTGTTGAGCTTTTATTAACTAATTACATGGAAGTTGATTATAGAACGAGAGTCATTGGTTCATATAAATTACTTAATTGAAAATGTAAAATGCGATGTGCACTTAAGAGCTTGTGACAAAGGAGCAGTTCAAACATTGGAAAAACAAAGTGTCGATCATGTAACTGTGCTGAGTCGATTTTCCAGCTGGAACGCAAATCAATAATTGTTAGTGATTTTTGGATACAATATAAAGATCTCAGCCAGTAAGTATGTATAAAACTCTGTTTTCTACATTGCAATAATAGATAAAGTAACTCATTTCTCTTGGGGGAAATGAGAAACATAGCTGTGTATGTACCTTTAAAAATATTTCCTTTTCTTTCCATGTAGTACAGATTCATGTTTGAAAACTCACCTGCATCTTAGATTCTCTGAATGCATGATTTTGTTGGCTTTCCCAAATCAAGATAATTCAACTTTTATGCCATTGGTGTAAAAATCTGTGCTTCATACACAAATAAGCCACAAAAGATTTTGAAGTCATTCCCAATAACTCATCTTTTAATTTAGCCTCATAAAATATATATAGATTTCAAAATAATGTAGTCAGGTGATAATGTCTAATGACTTTTTGACAGCAGGGCAGCACAGTGTTGAGTTGGAGAAATGCAAACAGTTTCTCAATGCTAATGTTGCCCTTTCCTCTCCACTACTTCATATAGACAGCAAATGTAAAAAGGTGTCTGCCTAAGTGAAAACTGCTGTCAAAGAATTGTTGGATTTCTACCCTAAGTACTAACAACCTGCAAAGCGTGGCACTCTAAAAATAGAGTAAAGTAATTAAAGCTCCATTTCAGTGTCTAAGACTCCTAATACTAAGCCTATTAAAATACATTAAACAGATTATAGTAATGTCAGAGGCCTCCTTAGGCTGGTAATATATCCACAGCTCCACACAGAGGAGGCACAAAAAAATAAATTGTAAGATAGCAATGGTAAGAATCTATGACAAGGAAGAAAAACATGATTTATAAAAAGCTTCAAATAATTAGTTTATTTCAGATTTGTTATTAATACACCCTGGGACATTAATACAAAGAAGGGTACATAAAAGGAAGCAAATACATACGAAGTGAATCGAATCTAACTGAATGATGCTTTTATTTATTTATTGCTGAGGGACATTAGGTACAACTTAGAATATAGTAATAATTAATTTTTAAAAATTTTAACAAGAAAGTGCATCATAAAATTTAATCTCATTATTTCATTTATATCCTGAGCTAGTAAGATCCTCCAGGGCTGGGCTGAGTAGGGAAAGCCTGCTTCAGCTGGATGGGAATTGTCTTTCTTTGCTCTAATTCTCTTTGCGCCTATGAATTTGGTCAAGTCAGACCTACTACATTGCTCCTGGCAGTAATATTTTGGTGATCAGCAATGGGCTGCTGAACAGAACTTAATCCTTATACTTGAGCTCTCTGTCAGCATCATTCAAACTTCCTTTAAAACTATCTTCTTTCCCTTGCCGTGACTATTTGTCCCCGTGATTTTATACCTCGACTATTGCAATAAACTTATTAATGGTCTCTCTGACTTCAGTATTACTCCCTTCTGATTCACATAATTCCCCCTTACCATTGGAGTTCTTTTCTAACACACATCTGAGTATTTTATTCTCTGCGTAAATGGTTCCCATATGCATTGAGGTAAATGGTTCCCTTTGCCTTAAGGTTAAAATCCGGAAACGTTTTGAACGGGAATAGGAAGTCTTATTATATCAGATTTTAAGAAATTCTACAAGTTCATATTCAGCAACATCTTCACATCCACTTAACACTGGAAGTTGGTCAGCATCCTTCATAATCAAACATTTTAAGCTCTTTTGCTTTGCCTAGGATGCCTTCCCATTCTTTGCGTGGAACACGTCTACTCATCCTTCAACATACCCGTCAAAAGTCTTTGCCTTATATATAAGAGTTCTGAGTTCTCTGAGTTAGGTTCTTTGCTTTGTTTACTGCATATTTAGCAAATAAAACTGAAGAAAGAATTCTATCCTCCTGTCTCTAATTGGATTCTGAGCTCCTCTTGCATATTTTGTGAATTTTCCTTTGTCTTTGCATTTATATATTTGCACATTTTAAAGTCATTTGACCCTCATAGCAACCCTGTAAAATGGATAAGGATATTATCTTCTTTTTCAGATACAGAGATAGCTTCTGAGAGGTTATATATCACGGAGCTAATAGATATAGGAATAAAACCTACACTCAGTTCTGGCTGACTCAAAGCTCAAACTGTTAATGCTACTCCACTAAAATTAAATATTTATCCTTGCTGTCCAAACTTTCTGAGACTTAATTGCTGGGGTTTAATGTATATTTTGGATATTAGTGTCCTATTTAGATCATTTTTTAAAAACAAGTGTCATTCTTTTAAAGAGACTCAAATATTTGTTTTACCCTATTTAAAAAAGGGTCACAGGTAGTGAAATGGAATAAACTGAAGTTCATCTTTTATATGGGTAAAGAAAGCAATTCACTGCTGTTGGAAGTTTCAACAAACTTATTATTGATATCATTAATATAATGGTATAATCATATTATTATAATTTACACAGATAAAATTTATAGACATACTTATAGCTTCAAAAGACTTCACTACTTTCTCAAGAAGGATAATGTTTTCTTAATCCAAAGTTGATATAGAGCAACAAGAAAAGAAACTACCAAGAGATACATCCAGGTGCAAATTTTCTCTTTTAGTTTATGAAACCAAGATTTATTTGTTTCTAAGAATAAGTAGATCATCACAGAAATGACTTACCCAAAGTCAGGAAGATGAATTCAGCTCAGAGTGGCATAAAATTGCTAAAGTTTCTCAGAGAGCTAACTTAACAATCAAAATGTCATTAAAATGTCCAATATTTGGGAACACGAAAAAAAATAAGAATGACTGAAGCTAAAAAAATTAAAAGAGGCTTGGATTACTTTTCCACTAGTTTTCCAAATGTAAGACCGATCTTTTCATTGTTGCTATTTTTAAATCCAAATGATTTAACAATAAAATTCAATCATCATTAGGAATTCCAAATGGATTCATAGAATCTAGATTTTTTTTATACTGTAGCAGTGATGTTTTAAGGGGAGGAGGCTGATTTCAATGAAAAAGTTGTGTTTTGTGACTTTAATTAAATAGAGGCAGGTATAATGAACTGGGGGGATCTCCTTATATCTGATTACTCTGCAGAGAACTTAGTATACATTTGACAAGAGGCTATTTGTAAGAAGCTAATTTAGAGAAGAAACAAATAGTTGTGAAAAATGAGGAAATCCTGCTGGGGGAAAAAAAGTGTGGCAGGATCACATCAAATAGGAGTGTTAGAGTAATTTACTATTCTAGGAAATCCAGCAGCTGGTTTATGTAAAGAGTTCCTCTTTTTCATGAACACTGGAATAAGGACAGGAAATGGTTCAAAAGCATGCTGACTTTCCTGTAACAGATTTCTGTAAAAATTTAATAGCAAAAAATGATTTTTAGAAGCTCAAGTTTTTGACATTTCAGAGAATCTTTAGTGAGCTGGTGCATATATTTTTAACTTTAGTTACTTAGAAGTTATTGTAGAATAAAGAATTTTGAATAGAATAAAGATTAGAGGAAACATATTTCTGCTTATATCTTTCATAAAAACTATACTGTATTGAACTCAACACTTTGAATTAGCTTTACAGAGTAATGAAGACTTTAGTTAAGATTAACAAATAATAATAAAGAAACCTAAAATAAGTAGAACATATATTACATTTTAAAAATTGCACTTAATTGTTCCAAATAAAATAGTAAACTGTTATGAGTAAGATTTGGAATATCCAAAAAATAGGAGATGGAATGAACAAAGGAAATGTACTTAAATCACACAATTTAAAAATATATCAAGAAGAAGCATATTTTAATGCAGCTAATTACCTATGGGCAGGATTAATTTTTTATCATCTCAAGAGATTTAAATGTAATCTCTTTATAAAGTCCCACAAAGAAAAATATTTTTATTTTCCTTAGTGAAATAATGATTCATCAGAATATCACTAAATTAATTCTTTATTCCATGCAAGATATTACCTAAGAATTTTAAACTATTTTCTTATGATTGTTAATAGAATCATATGTCCTAACCACTACAAATAACTTTATTTCTCAGGTAACAGAAATGCATTTTTTATTGGAATTTCTGCCTTTGTTGTGTACTGTTTCCTATTGCTACTGCAACAAAGTACTACACACTTAGTGGCTTAAAATGGCAGAAATTTATTCTCACAATTCTGGAGGCCAAAGTTGTTAAGAGGGCTGTATGCTCCATGGAGGTTAAAGGGGAGAATCCATTCCTTGCCTCTCCTGGATTGTGGTGGCTGCTAGCATTCCTTGGCTCCAGGCTGTATCACTCAGATCCCTGCTTCCCGCTTCACAAAGCCTTCCTCTCCATGGGGCCATCTCTCCTTATTATGACGACTTCTGAAAACACGTAGGGCCCACGTGGATAATTCTGGACAATTTCCACATCTCAAGTTCCTTACTTTAAGCACATCTGCAAAGACCCTTTTTTCCAAATAAAGTAGTATTTGCAGGTTCTAGGGATTAGGATGCTGAAGGCATACTAATAATTAGGACCATTATTCATCCTACTACATGGTGCAACATGTAGTTAATATTCCATTATCAAGTAGCTTTAAATCTAATGCAGATTGAAGACTGTATTGGAATGTGGTTGTCAATTAGAGTAAAAACTAATCAAAGTTACCATGGCTGTAATAGTGCAGGATAGAAGGTATTTTGGGTGACAGTAATAGCTTTTTACCGTGATTACTTTTTAATTCCAGACACTTCATCGGGACTTAATTATTGAGGCCATACTATGATATTCGGTTGTTCTATGTTAATTAAATCTTGTGGGAGTCTATTTTTAAATGTTTTAGTAAAATCAATTTATTTTATTGAGAATTTGTTTTATAAGCTTTCTTGACACATTTTTAAAAAATCGTCCTTGTGATTGAAAGCAGAGTGGAATACTTGCTATGCGACTTTTTAAAATTTCCACAGTTAGGTGAATAACTCTCTCTCTTTTTTTTTTTTTTTTGAGTTGGAGTCTCACTCTGTCGTCCAGACTGGA